>NC_056728.1:968245024-968358701 GCF_019279795.1 Protopterus annectens
ATTGATTTTTTTAGCAGATCTGGCCAACCATTTGTCATTGGCAGAGTGTGGAAATGGAATCTATATCCCTGTAATACAATGTTTAGTACCCACTTGTCCTGTGTTATTTACTGCCAATTTTGAGCAGAAAGTGATAATTTTCCCCCTATGGGTGCTGCCAAAAGATAAGTGCTTGGTGAAGAGGGAAGTCATTGGGATTGCTTTCTGTGGGTTTGCGCTTTATCTCCTCCAGATTTGGAGGTGGAAGCATCCCATTGCTTTGACCTGTATGAATCTTGTGCCTGGTATCTGGAACCCTTAGGGCATCTGGATTTCCCCCTTTCAGCTCAGTCTGACACAGGAAAGGACCAATTTTTGGTAGGCCAGTGTCTACTGAATCTTGGTGGCTGCACTTGTAAGTCTTCAACAGTTTGCATAGACTTGGCTTTGTCTTCCATTTTCTTTAGAACCTCTTCTGCCTTAATACCAAACAGAGAATCATGCTGTAAAGGTGCATCTAGCAATTTAGCTTTGACATGATCAGGTAAATTTTGTTCCTTTAACCAGGCACGCCTCCTAATCACAGATCCAGTAACTGCGGCCCTGCAGGAGGCCTGTAAGGAATCAAAACCACATTGCAAAGTATGCGGCCCTGCAGGAGGCCTATAAGGAATCAAAACCACATGCTTTCCAACTTGTTCAGCTGCATGCAATAATTCCTGCAATTCTTTATTTTCTGCACATTCTGAAATCATCATAATTTTCTGTTTCAGCAATCCCATAACATGTTGTTGGTACTTAAGCGTATGAAATTGACAGTTTAAGGCCCGGATTGCCAAGGTTGTAGATGTATAAATCTTCCCCCCCCCCCCATCTGTCCCATGCCCTTGAATCTCTGTCAGAGGGGGTAGGATATTTTGCTGTTGAGGCCTTAACTCCCTTTGGCCCCTGTGAAATAGTTTCAGGATCATCACCAGGGTTTCTAAATAAAAATTTGTGAGAGTCAGGGACCTTGTAATATCTGTCAGGCTTACTGGGAGCTGGAGGTAAGGAGTCGGGGGACAAGCTTGACTCTGAAAATACATCCACAATGTCTAAAACAGGGGGAATGGCTAAAGGCCTGTGCTGAAGGAGAAGGAAATCCCTGAGCCTCTTTTTGATTCTGAGAAGTCTCGACTTTCCCAGTGAAAATGCTCCCTCAAAGTATGCAAGGTTTCTCCAAATGAATAATCTTCAGGAGGAGATGCAGATGAAATAGAATCCTCAGCATCAGAATCCTCATAGGGAGGTATAGACAATTCCCAATCAGAAGAAATAGAAACCGGATCTGAAGATTCATAATCAGTGTCTTGCCTAGGCCTGTTATCAGGAGGGGGATGGGTACCCCTGATCAAGGTAATTAGATCTTCAGCCATTTTGATCATCTGTTTTTTAGGCATAGAGGCCTGTGCATGTGGCTCATGCATTTTTGTTTAGTTTTAGAAGTTGCTTTTGTCTTGGCAGGATGGAGTGGGTGCAGAAGACAGTCAGGAGTGATTTGTGACAGAGTACCATTAAGAGTGAAAGGGAAGGTCTACAAGTGGGTAGTTAGACCAACTAGGTTATATGGGTTGGAGACAGTGGCATTGACAAAAAGGCAGGAGTCAGAGCTTGATGTGGCAGAACTGAAGCTGTTAAGATCTGCACTGGGTGTGACGAGGATGGACAGGATTAGGAATAAGTATATTAGAGGGTCATCCCATGTTGGAAGGTTTGGAGACAAAGCCAGAGAGGCAAGATTACGATGGTTTGGACATGTGCCGAGGAGGGATGCCCAGTATATTGGGAAAAAGATGCTAAGGATGAAGCTGCCAGGTAACAGGAAAAGAGGAAGGCCTAAGATAAGGTTTATGGATGTGGTGAGAGAGGACATGCAGGTGGTTGGTGTGACAGAGCAAGATGCAGAGGACAGGAAGAAATGGAAACATTTGATCTGCTGTGGCGACCCCCGACGGGAGCAGCCGAAAGAAGAAGTTGCTTTTGTCTTTGGTTTTGCAGCTGTCGTTGGTTTGATATACAAATGCTGAGGTCTGAATACACACTCAGAAGCTGGTGCCTTCTCAGCGGCTCCAGACCCATCCGAGGGAGATGCATCCGTCGGTCCAATACCTTGAGTATCTTGCAGCATGCCGGACTCCACATGGGTGTCATTAGAGGCCTGTGACTCGAACGTAGTTGGTATCAGGGGCTGTGAAAGCACCTCACTGAGTACCAGCGACTGGCTTAGGAGAAGCTTCGTCGGTTTTGGATCTCTACTGCCTTTCTCTGTCCTTTTCTTGGCATTTTCTTTTTATGTACTCCGGTAGTCAGATTGCTATCAGATGACATTTCTGGGTAATTAAATCTGTTTCCAAAATACTTTGATGCAAAAATATACTGACGCTTAATAGTGCGTTGACAATCTAGCAAAAAACTAACAGCCAGGCACGTTGTGATCAGGGCCTAGGCAAGGAATACAGTATAAATGGAAATCCTTATGAGGTATTTGCTTCCCACAAGTAATACAATTATTAACTTTTTCTGACATTGGCAAAAAGCAAGAAAAGTTTCCCCCAATGGGGTACTTAGCTTTAGTAAAGATTTTGGTTCTGAAACTCAAACTCGAATATTTCAGTAGTCGGCTGACTGGCACTTACGAAATGAGTCTGCTTCAGGCACCGCATGGCAAGAAAGACTAAAGAAAATGGCGTTGGCTGCTTGTTTTATACCCCTGACATCATAGAAGAGGAGACCACAACCGATGCAGGACTCAATACTTTGGAATTCAGGCCGACTGAGAGCAACCTGCCAGCAGATTACCCAAATGTAATGACTGCAACAGGGAAACACGAACAACATCATAAAATTAAAACTTTGTGTAACCCTCTTTTCCACTATATAAAAACATGGACATTTGGAATGCTGTGTTAAATTAACCAAGTCTTTAATTTTACAAATCAGCATAAAACTTAAATTCAAATGCTTCATCAGCTTTAAGGTGTATAAAGTGAGAAAATAACAAATGTAATTAGTTGCACTGCAGGAATTACAAGGAAACGTGCCACAGCACTCAGTTAACCTGTCTCTTTCCTCTTCAATTGTCTACAACATAGTTGACACTTTAAAGAAAGCCTTATAATTGTAGGAGTAAAACCTATCATCTGCCAGCAAAATAGGTTAGTTCTTATTAACATCACACAATACGTAATCACTCAAATATAAATCTAGGTTTGGTAAAAATAGAAACCCTGCCATAAAGTACAATCATTCATACTGCTTTCAAATTCTGCGGGAAAAAAAGTCTTTGCAGCGCTGTCTGCATGACCAAACTTCAGTAATGCTTCTGTCAATTTCATTAGATGAATGAATAGTCTACCTAGAAAATGCTGCAGTATATCATTAAAAGCCTCTACTAAAACATTATCATTATTTAGTCTAGCAGCTCTAATTAACTGGCCTTTTAACATATGTCTATAAATACTGTCTTGGATGCATGCTAGATTTAAGTAGAAAGACTTTTCTTAGAAGTTTTCTTATATAAAGTAGCAGACATTTCTCTATCACTAACACACCATCTAAAAAGTCCATAGAAATACAATAATTGACGATAATTTTCAAAACAGAAGTTTTGCTATGTATACAATTAATAAAATCATCTAAACATTGGACGGACCCTGTTCAAATAAGAAATAAAAGAATCATCCAGAAAGCATCTGTAATATCCGATATAATTTTCAAATTCATGTAAAACGGATTATAATTCCAATAAACTATGCCAACATGTTTTAGCAATTGGTGCACACAGCACCCATGGCAACGCCAACCCTTTGTAAATACTCATCTTCAAATAAAAACATTTTCTGTACATAAATTGACATATTTCTGTCTAACTATGACCAGCGACAAATGGATGCATGGGAGGTGTGCATAAATCTTTTTTTAACTTAGAAAGTCCATACAGATCCAGCAAGAGGGTGTTGGGCCTAGAAAAAAAACAATTCACGGGATAATAGCCCACTCTTATGTAACTCAAAAACATGCACTAACATTATTAACATTTATCCCAAGTAAAAAGTCTTGCCCATAATTACTACAGCACCCTCTATCAGCTGTGTGAATTTCAACTAACAGGGATCCATGTGGTTTTCAAAGCTTCATATTCATCCTGCATTACCAAATGTTAATTTTTTTTTTTTTTTTTTAGGTAGCTGTGTTGGGTCAGTAATTTCATTTATTCTTTGTCATTAGTATGCAAAGTATCACAGTACTGGGCTTAGGAAGTAAATGTAACTGAAGAAATGGTACAGCAAGTTCTGAACTGATGGGTCAACATGGGCCTACTACAGTTATTCAGTCTCCTATTTCATACAGCTAACTTTTGCAGAGACTACTACTGAGTGCACATCTGAGGTAGAGAACAAGTTAGTACAAACCACCCCCATCCTAAGTGAAGGGATTATTATACCTACAATGTGTGGATCGACATTATCTGTGTCAGCTAAAATAAAGCCATTTTGCATTCAAAATTTGTACAACAGGCCTACATGACTAACTGCAAAAAAACATAGCGTATCCAAACAAAGAAAATTAATAAAAAAAAAACTTGAAAAAGGAGAAATTGAACATTGCAGATAATTTGAGAACTGAGCATATTGAGATCTAAGAGAGAGGAACGGACATGAACTGTTACGAAAACTCTGGCAAGTGATGGGAGAGTTAAAAGGTACTTTACACAAGGTAAAAAATAACCAAACCAGAAAATGGCAAGGCATTGCTTACTTGCTCTTCCAGAAGAAAAACTACAGAAATTTAAAGTTCTATTTTCAAATGGGAAGGTATGACATCCAATTTGCAAAATCACATCAACAAAAAAAGCGTTATTTTTGTAATTCAAAATATTGGAAGGCACAACTAGAGAAAGTAATAAACTTTCAAGTATTAACACCATTCAAAAAAAGATCCAAGCCAACTTTTTGGGGTCTTTCCCAAATGTCTGTGGAGGATCTGGAATCTTATGAATGCTAAGAGATAAATCCACTGAAAGGGCTTAAGACCACCATACTGGAAGGAAAAAAAAAAAAAAAAAAAGACTGCAAACCAAGTACATATTCAAAAACAACTTAGAAGGGAAACATTTATCCCAGGACTACCACTGTATTACTAATGGACAGAGGCACCTCCTTAATGCTTTATCCTATGCATGGATGCCCTCAAAATTATCAGTAGTATGATCAAAACTATTCTCATTAGGGATAATATAATTCTAGACCATGGTATGGGTAAGAGATCAATCTATAACCAAATAGGACAGGTTATTTTGAGCACAAAGGGAAACTGGCTAGGCCACAAGGGCAGCAAACCTAGTACTTACCTATGAACCTATGACATGAGACAGCATGCAGAGAAAAACAGATTTTATTCCTTACAGTTTCTACAGTAGAAAAAAAACTATTTTATTGAAGTACAAACAAGCAAATGAACTGATATTTCATAGCAAAATTTCTTAATTGAAAGGGCGCATCATGTGTGTAGAGAAAACAGCAAAGACCAACATTAGTAAAGATGCAATCATACCAGCAAAAAACACTGCAAATAAAAATTGTGGAAGAAAGGCTAGTATTAAACATTGGAGAAACCAGAGCGATGTAAACAAGCATCTGCCATATACCAAGCAGAAGAGATGCAAATTTATCCTAGCAACTGTAAATGAGAGACTGGTGAGAGATTGAAGTTGCTAAATCCAGCTGTCTTTAAAATTATTTTCCTGGGGATAAAAGACATTTCTGGATGCAGTACAAGCACAGAAGGAAATAAAGTTTAGGCAAAGAAATAGCAAGTCAGCAAGCTGAAAAGTTCCTCCTCTTCTCAACTGTCTGACAAAACCTAAAAGGAGACTGCCTGTAAAACCCTTCCCAGCAGCCAGAAATAACAATCATGAGTACAAAGGCTTCAGAGACCAATGCTGGGAGGATCAGAAGGAACACCATGGCAAAGTGAAGTTCTGGAATACATTTAAGACCTGTAAAGCATCAATCCCATTAGAGTTTAGACATGTGAAATGTGGTTTTACAAGAAGTGAATAAAAATGATTGAAGTCTCATCCATGATGTCTGCACATTGAGTAACTGCTTAATTCTAGCACTGGACTTGGACTTCTGGGTAAATTTCAGAAACTGGCTACAAGTGCACTACCTGGATCCCAGGGGGAAAAAAAAAAAAAATCACAGAGGACCTGAAGGAGAAGCAGCTACAAAGCGTGAGGAAAAACACACTTATTGGGATAAATACTGTAGCTGTTCAACAAAAAGCAGTGCAAGCTTTAGACGCAACTTCCGGTTACCTAGAAAAAAGTACAAGACAACTGCACCCAGACCAGATTAAAATAAACAAAACACTGATTGAGTACATCAATTCAAACAATAAAGGGCTAGAAAAAATGGAGGAAGCTTTAAACGGATATTCTGATAAGGTGATAAAACTGCAAAACTCGAGGTCAAAATGAGAAGCATGCTAAATGAATGAGACTGCACAACAGGAGAGGTTTCAAAACTAACAGAATTAGAGGACAATGCACACAGGGATAATCTGAGATTTTCTGCTGTACTTGAGAAGCAGGAAGGAAAATGTATTAATTTGAAAGTACAAACTGGACTGGTGTTCCACAATAGGAATTGTTAACTAAAGGGCACACACTGTGTACACGCCAAACCTGGCTATGAAAAAGCAACCTAGACATTTAACAGTAAAGATGCAATCTTACCAGCAGAAGGGGTTGATTCTGACAAAACCGTGGCAGAACAAGATACTACAAGTGGACGACAACAGAGCGTTTGTGGATAATGACAACTTGTACATCAGGCAGAAGAGGATAATTTAGGGAATGTCGAGAAGCAGGTATGAGATTTAAACTAGCTATCTTCAAAAACTTTTCCCTGGAGGACCAAAATAAATTTTTAAAGTAGTACATGCCAAGTTGTTTGCCTTTTTTCGGCTTTTCCCAGTTAGGGGTCACCACAGCAGAACTCCAGTCCAGTAATGATTGGCAGTAGATTTTTATGTTGCTAAGTTGCCAGCCCGATGCCAAACCTTCAGCGAAGGCACGCCCATTCACGCATGTCTTTTGAAGGCCACTCGACCGTGGGGAGGACATGCACACTCCACACAGAAGGCACTCCCAGTCGAGAATCTAACAGGAGAACCTCTTGCTGTAAAGTAGTACATGCTAAGAAAAGTTTGTCCAACAAAATGTGAGTTGTGAAATAGAACATTCTGCTGTTTCTTCTTGTTAATAAAGACCACACAGAGACTGGACAGTAAAACCTTTTCCAGTGTTTCAATGGAAAATGCTTTAGACAGGGAAAAAAGCACAAGAGTTGACTAGAATAATTGACAGTATTGTAGGAAATTTAGCAGAGACAGGGTTTGGGAGATGGAGGAAAAAGGAATAGAACAAGAAAATCTGGAAATTTTGGACTTTGGTAAACTTCTAGGGGACTTAAAGTACATGTCCTACTTCATGTCATTAACGTCTGGAGACGAAATTAGAAACGGACTAATGTGGGATCACAAAGTAGCAATTATATTTGTGAAGCATGACAGAACAAGAAAATCTGGAAATATTGGACTTTGTTAAACTTGTAAGGGACTCAAACATATGGGGTCTATATTACACCATGAACGATTAAATGTTTGAATCTCTAAAGGTCGACCTTTAGAGATTTAACATTTAAATGTTCGAAGATGTAAAAAAAAAAAAAAAAAAAAAAAGTAAAGGGAAAAGGGTTTTAGCAGGGGGGGGGGAACCCTGCACCCCCCACTACTTAAATATACCAACTCAGAGATCACACATCAATGCACTACAGTGTGTAAAACAGGAAATTTGCCCTTTCCTACACTGCAAGGCGATCTTGTAGTTGGTATATTTAAGTAGGGGGTGTGGGGGGTGCAGGGTGGCTTGCCCCCCCCTGCTTACACCCTTTGGTTTTGTCACTGTTTTATTTATTTATTTTTTTAAAACATTTTCGAACGATTAAATGTTTGATCTGTAAAGGTCGACCTTTACAGATTCAAACATTTAATTGTTCGTTGATCTAATATAGACCCAACATATGCCCTACTTCATGTCATTAACATTCAGAAAAGGAGGGATTAAGTTAATTAAAATTTTCTATTAAATATTACTAATTAAGGCACAAACCACCCAAGAGATGAACGCTCCTGCTTGAAACAATTCAATAAAAGTCACGCTGATAATTCTCATGCAGGTGCGAAATGGCAGGAGCTTCGTTATTATATACCTTTAAACAGTCCAAGTTAAACAACTACACGACTTTCAGTCCTCAAAGATACAGGCAACCAACGTAATTCTGCATAAAGTTTATTTGTGCACAGTGAGCGCTTTCACCCGAAGGCTTTTTCAAACTATTACAGCACCCATCTTTCATTTCATGTTTAAATAGAACTACAAAAGCACACTATTGGTCACCACAACTCAACCCAATTAGCATACATAATTGATTATTTGAACAGCTCATTTATAACACTAAATTTAAAACCACCATTTAAAGACAGAAAATATAAAAGATATACAAAACTAAGACCATTTAACAGCAACATACATAGGTACAATTCATAAAAACACTTCTCATAAAAATACATATACTTATAAAAATACTTATAAAAACATTACATATACATCAATCAAAAACGGGGTTTGCTGAATCTAGTGTATGTACTAGATATACACACCCTAGTCTAAACTTGCATCCCGATGTATATGTCATATTTCAAACCCTTTAAGCTAATAAACAGAGGTTTACACTCTCTTTGTGTTTCCATCCTATGTGTCTTGTCAGTGTAAATTTCTGCTCCGTTTAGACCCAGGATTTCAACTTTCGCTCTACAAGTCCTTTGTAATTTTGTATTTTTGTGTTTATGTACACTTAGGTCTACTGTCAGGCCTTCCCCCCTTGTGGTCATCACCATATCAACTTACACTCACATTTGGACTCTTGTTCATCCCGTTTGGGTTATAACCTCAGCGTGACTTTTATTAAATATTACTATTTAAATTTTAAATAGAGCACAATTTTATTTGCATGTTATAAAGTAAATTTTGTTCAGTTATTTTTAAGTGTAATTTGGATACTAATGTAAACAGGTGCTCCCTGTTATTTATCTTTCACTTTGTTCTGTTTTAACTGAATGTACCCACTATAATGTAAAATAGATCTGGTAAAGAGAGCATGAAGAAAAATTAGTACACTTTCATTCTTGCATAGGAAATGACTGGGTTAAGGCCAATAGCTTAATCTAGTAACACGTTTTGAGAGAAGCCAAATAAATGAAAAAATATTGAACATTATAATGCTTTTTTTCTAGTAAATACATGTATGCTTAGCAATTTCATTTCTAGTACTCTCGTCTCTAGCAGACGATTTGAAAAAGAGAAATGGCTTGGAGAAAAATGTTTTCTGAAGGCATTCCAGTGTTTTCCCCAACTGCGAGAGCTATAAATACAAGATAAAACCAGACTGCATTTAATAGATCCACAGGCTATACCATGTGCCTTAGCACAGATATCCTTTATTTTAGGATTAGCTCAAGTCTGTGTGTGACTGTCCGTTTGGAATATTTGTTCCCATCAGGATAAAACTTCAATATTTGAAGCTGTACATAGTTTTGAGTGTTACTAAGTTAATTGGTTTTGGGGGAGTAGTGTGCGCGTTTTTAATTGAGGGCTTTCAATAAAACAAATAGTTCTGTAAGATGTTACACAGGCTTAAATGGAGAGGACAAGAAATAAATGTATAAAAGATTAAGCTACCAAACAGTACATACACTCTCCTGATCTAGGAGCCCAACATGTTCCACAAGTTGTGTGCTAGCCACTCTCTTGGGTTTTCAACTGTTGTGAACCACCGCCATAATATGGACTCTGTACATCTCTCTCTACAGTGATACTAAATTCTCTGGAAAGGGCACCAATATCCTTGAAGTACGTTCCTCCCCTGGTATTACCGTCACAAAATTAACATATTGTAGGCATTTCTTTTAATACCTAATGGTGTGCACATCAGACATAGCAGCACAGCTGATGTCCCCCCCTTCACTTTCTATGGTATGCTCCCTGTCCCGCAGAGCCGGTGTATATAGTTAAACTTATCAAATTGCTCACTCTCAGAAATAGCTACCCTGACATGTTCTATAAACTGGCGGTCAGCCCCTTATAGTACCCCTGAAACCTGCAGTCCATGATCTTAGTAGCTAAACACCTATACTGCTACCCCAGAAGCTGGTCAGAGTGATCTGGTCATAATTTATTGTGCAGTGAAAAGATTACTTCATACTACAAATTAATTTAGCCAGACTTTTACTGTTTTGTTAATCAGAAACGCTAGCACGGACGTGTGGAGACTCAGATTTGCCGATTGTTTCCTGCAGCATTTTCAGTGGCCTGATTTCTGCCCTCTCTGCTCAGGCTCACTCCGCTCCCATTCCCTACTCCCAATTCCCCACACACTGCACCCAGCCTATAACTCAAAGTGACAACACAATAGGCCCTCTCGGCTGTAGAATTTTGGCTCTCAACTGGTTCTTAATCCAAATAAAACCAAACTTATGATCTTTAGTCTGGGTAAACTGTCACTAGTCTTGTTTTACAAGTAAAGACGAACAGGCAGGATGGTTAGTTTATATGCTTTATTACATAGAAACATCAGGATGGATAGCAACAGTACAAAATATAAACTGATTGACAGACCATATAGACATGCATGCTTACATCTCAACAGCTTACTACAAAATGGCAGTCAGGCTTGCATGTGCTCAGTTTTTATACACATGTAAAAGCCCAGGGAAAGCTTCTTAAAGGTATACATACTTATTGATCCACATAAACCCTCTGACTCCTCATCCTCATTTCAAATATACTTCTCAGACAATACTACATCTACAGTTCCCCAAACAAAATTTGGTGCAGTCATTAACAACTTGAAATTCAACACACACTTCTCAAACCATCAAAAAGCACATAAAATTAGGTTCCCTTTACAGAATTCAACCCCTCACGTCTGAAACCAAACGAACAAGCGTCAGAACACACTCCACCCTGCTATACGCTTCCTCTATCTTAAACTTAAAACTAATTTAGCAAAACTTCAATTTGCTACAATAAAATTGCTAAATTTGCAACAAACTCCCCACAGCAAATCCACCACTGCTCAGCCTTACAACTAAACTTGTTAGAACTACCCAACTACTTACCTTTCATCCAAATCATTACCACCCACACACTAGTTTACCAACAAGAAAAAAACCTGCATTACACCAACTGCTTTGTCCACACACTAGCACAAGAGTCCTCCGTTCCCCAAACTCATCTCTTTTACACATCTCCAAATCCAACAATAGAGCTGGGGACTCCCTTTACTCCAACTATATTTCCAAAATCTGGTTCATTATCCCACAGCCCATCTTGACTACAGTTAACCTAACTTATTTCAAGAAACTACTCAAGGACTACCTGAGCATTAAATGGATGTGAAGAACCAAGCAAACCAAGTAAAAACAGAGAGCAAACCAACAAATTCAGTCCAATGCAATGTCAAGTACAAGACACCAACCAGTTGTTTTTAGCGCTTTCATCCACTTTAATTTTCCAGTGAACTTCCTCAGAAACAACTACACCATCCTTCAAAACAACTTAAATACTCAATCAAAATACTTAATTGATTAATTATTCCATTAATTAATGAAATTTAAAGTTACAATGAAAAACTAAAATGTGTATAGAAATACATACATACACTCAATTAAAAATTCTATGTATATAAAATAATATAATACAAGTTAAACTAATGGTGCAAAGTGACAGTTTGATAGCATCAAATACCAACAGATGTTAATACTTATTAAATTTCATTAAAAAAATGAAAAATTAATAATAATTATTTTCATTTCCAAAAAACATTTTATATTAATAGTCTCATTTAGACCTGGATTTCTATCTGCCCCCAAATAAACTTGCTAAATGGATCCCTTACATTCTAACAATTTTTTGTTGCCAATAAATATACCATTGTTAATGCTGTCTAATACTGAAAATAAAAACTTTTTGAATTGATTGCACTCCACCGAATGCCTAGCTAAAGCATTATTTGGATCCTTCTTTTTAATAGCTAAAAGATGTTCACTAATTCTAACCCTAAGGGCTCTAGTGGTCATTCCTATGTAGTAACTTGGACACGTTTGACATTGAGCTACATAAATGACCATGGTGGAATTACATATATAATACATTTTAGACCAATGGGTCATACGTAAATGTTGAAAATAAACTGAAGAACAATTACTGATGTACCTACATCGTCTACAGTTGTAACAAGAAAAGGTCCCTCTAGTGTTGACGACTTCACTCATATTTCTATTTGAACTATGAGTTTTTTCTAAAATATTTTTAATATTAACCACCTTTTTTTATAGGTGAAATTAGGTTTTATACCTATAGTTTTAACCAATTCTTGGTTACCTAGTATTATCTTCCAATTTTCGACTATGATGTCTTTAATAATCCACATTTCGTTACAAATAGGCAACGAAAAGGCACTGTGGAATTCATTGGTATATCGACTCACTGTCAAAATTGGAGCTGCTTTGTTGTTTCGAAGTGATAATACTTCTTTCTCTATAGATTTTAACCAAGAAATATGGTAACCTCTATTGAGAAAAAACCTTCTTAAAGTGACCATTTCAGTTGCAAAAATATTACTTTCTGAAGTTAACCTTAACCACACCTTTTTTCATATGGAAAGGATGTAAACTTTATGTAAGCATTGATTGGCAAATGTAGATTTTCTGTATATCTTACTAGAAAACCTTTTGGTCAAGGAATCATAACTCAAATCTACATCTAAAAAGTTAATACTAGTACCATATGCACCAATGGATAATTTCAAAAAACTAGTAGTAGCATTAAGATATTGGACAAATTCATCAAATTCTTCCGAGGTACCCTTCCATAGAAAAAATAAATCATCTATGTAACGTCTATAGAAAATAACATTATCTTTGTACATATTGCTACTTTCTAAATGATTATTCTCCCAGTGGGCCATGGTTAAATTTGCAAATGCTGGTGCTACCCTTGCTCCCATTGCCACACCGGAAACTTGCCTATACAAGTTGTCATTAAAACGGAAGAAATTATTGTCCAAAATAAGCTCCATTAATGTACATATAGTATTAACTTTGTTATTACTAAAATTAGTAGATTTTAGTAAGTATTGCCTCAAATAGTCCACACTTGTCTCACAATCAATACAGGTGTATAAGGACTGTACATCCAAAGATGCCAGAACAAATTCAGATACTGTAGATTTAAATTCCCTATGTTGTTCTAATAAATTCCAGGAATCCTTTAAATAATATTTAGAGGCCTGTACTATTGGGTTCAGAATATAATCTAGCCATATTGAGATATTTTCTGTTTTAGACTTGGCTGCAGAAATAATAGGCCTGAATGGGGGTTTAAATAAATATTTCTGCAATTTTGGGTAAGGTGGGACAAATTGTGTACTTTTATTTCATAATTATTCACTTCTGTCCCATCTACCACCTCTTTGTTTCTCAACCTGCCTTTCGGTTTGTTCTGAGCCACTTTGGACCAGGTAGGTGTCCTCTTGTTCCCTTGCTTGTCGACTAAAAAAGGCGCTCCATTGGAAGCCCCTTCATTATTACTGTTGTCATTACTAATCATATTACTATTATCAGAATTAAAATTGTCACCATCATTTGTTGAAGTACCACAATTTTCACAATTTCCATTACCAGATGAAATGGTGTTTATACCTTACCATTTCAGAATCTCTGACTAGTCTATTACGAAAAGGTTTTTCTTTTATACCCTCTAATAATTTAAATGTGGCCAAAACTATTATAGATTTCAGGTTGACACTTACAAAATTAAACCTGAAATATATTTTAAAGGACATTGGTTGTAATTTGGTGTATCAGGGTCCTAAAAAGGCCAGCACATATAACCCCTCCCTTTGTAGGAACTATCAAAGTATTTCAGAATATTTGTGAAGAGGCTATAAGGAATATACCAAAAAATAATGAAAACAACAACTAGAATGATTTAGAAATTTTGGCCTTGAAGGAACTTAAGGAGAATAATGAGATAAGGGTAATGAAGGCAGATAAAGGGGGCAAAATAGTCATTATGGATAACATACAATACATTGAGTGCATGGAAAGTCTTTTGACTGATGTAAAAACATATTGCAGGGTAAACAGTCAGGATATTCAAAGAAGTTTCACAAGTTTAGACATTTGTCTTTTTGACATGTTTAGTCAGGGTGAAATTGATTATACAACTTATAATTTTTTACAAGTTGAATTTCCACGGCTGGGAAGTATGTTTGTAATCCCAAAATTGCAGAAAGATTTATTTAAACCCCCATTCAGGCCTATTATTTCTGCAGCCAAGTCTAAAACAGAAAATCTCAATATAGCTAGATTATATTCTGAACCCAATAGTACAGGCCTCTAAATATTATTTAAAGGATTCCTGGAATTTATTACAACAACTTAGGGAATTTAAATCTACAGTATCTGAATTTGTTCTGGCATCTTTGGATGTACAGTCCTTATACACCTGTATTGATGGTGAGACAGGTGTGGACTATTCGAGGCAATACTTAACCAAATCTACTAATTTTAGTAATAAAGTTAATACTATATGTACATTAATGGAGCTTATTTTGGACAATAATTTCTTCCGTTTTAATGACAACTTGTATAGGCAAGTTTCCGGTGTGGCAATGGGAGCAAGGGTAGCACCAGCATTTGCAAATTTAACCATGGCCCACTGGGAGAATAATCATTTAGCAATATGTACACAGATGTTATTTTCTATAGACGATACATAGATTATTTATTTTTTCTATGGAAGGGTACCTCGGAAGAATTTGATGAATTTGTCCAATATCTTAATGGTACTACTATTTTTTTGAAATTCTCCATTGGTGCATATGGTACTAGTATTAACTTTTTAGATGTAGATTTGAGTTATGATTCCTTGACCAAAAAGTTTTCTAGTAAGATATACAGAAAATCTACATTTGCCAATCAATACTTACATAAAGAAAGTTTACATCCTTTCCATATGAAAAAAGGTGTGGTTAAGGGTCAGTACATTCGGTTAAGTAGGTTAACCTCAGAAAGTAATATTTTTGCAACTGAAATGGTCACTAAGAAGGTTTTTTCTCAATAGAGGTTACCATATTTCTTTGGTTAAAATCTATAGAGAAAGAAGTATTATCACTTCGAAACAAAGCAGCTCCAATTTTGACAGTGAGTCGATATACCAATGAATTGAGCTCGGACACAGTGGATGAATTCCACAGTGCCTTTTTGTTACCTATTTGTAACGAAATGTGGATTATTAAAGACATCATAGACGAAAATTGGAAGATAATACTAGGTAACCTAGAATTGGTTAAAACTATAGGTATAAAACCTAATTTCACCTATAAAAAGGTGGTTAATATTAAAAATAATTTAGAAAAAACTCATAGTTCAAATAGAAATATGAGTGAAGTCGTCAACACTAGAGGGACCTTTTCTTGTTACAACTGTAGACAATGTAGGTACATCAGTAATTGTTCTTCAATTTATTTTCAACATTTACGTATGACCCATTGGTCTAAAATGTATTATACATGTAATTCCACCATGGTCATTTATGTAGCTCAATGTCAAACATGTCCAAGTTACTACATAGGAATGACCACTAGAGCCCTTAGGGTTAGAATTAGTGAACATCTTTTAGCTATTAAAAAGAAGGATCCAAATAATGCTTTAGCTAGGCATTCGGTTGAGTGCAATCAATTCAAAAAGTTTTTATTTTCAGTATTAGACAGCATTAACAATGGTATATTTATTGGCAACAAAAAATTGTTGTTAGAATGTAAGGAATCCATTTGGCAAGTTTATTTGGGGGCAGATAGAAAGCCAGGTCTAAATGAGACTATTAATATAAAATGTTTTTTGGAAATGAAAAATTAATTATTAATTTTTCATTTTAATGAAATTTAATAAGCATTAACATCTGTTGGTATTTGATGCTATCAAACTGTCACCTTGCACCATTAGTTTAACTTGTATTATTTTATATACATAGAATTTTTAATTGAGTGTATGTGTGTATTTCTATACACGTTTTAGTTTTTCATTGTTGTAACTAAATTTCATTAATTAATGGAATAATTAATCAAGTATTTTGATTGAGTATTTAAGTTGTTTTGAAGGATGGTGTAGTTGTTTCTGAGGAAGTTCACTTGGAAATTAAAGTGGATGAAAGCGCTAACAACAACTGGTTGGTGTCTCGTACTTGACATTGCATTGGACTGAATTTGTTGGTTTGCTCTCTATTGTTACTACCTGAGCATTAACTGGCTATGCTCATGTTCCACCCCAGGCTAAATCTCCAACATCTAATGAGATACTGACTTATGTTCTTCCTTTCACCCCACTTCTCCAAACCAAATACCCTCCATTACATACTTTCCCCATATTACTATACAACTTATCTTTACCTTACTCTGTACCTCCTTCATCTCCATATTTGAAATATACATTGTTTTCCCTCCACATACACTGTATTTACATTAACTCCTACCCACCCTCAAGAGCGGATTTCATATATTTTGATTGTGTTGCTCAACACTATCAACTAGTAGACCCTCCAGGAATCCTACAATTGTATTTCACTATATTTTAGTTTATAATCGTTTCTGCTCCTCACTATGTAATTTCAAAATGTTCTCTAATCTGTGTCCTCAGAACTTTGCCACATTTTTTTAAAAATTTTTTTTATATACTACACATTTTTATCTTCGTACCTAGTGTAATCCTGGAACGGGTCTATATCATTGTTGAACACTTAAATTGAATGAATCACTCTTCAAACTCAATTAAGAGAAAGCTCAATTAAATGAGCAACAATTTCAGTGAAAACTTTACCAGGCAAAATAACCACTGGGCCAAGTCCCGACCATAACCAAGACAACAAAATGTAAAAATCTGCAAAATGGGGGGCTATGCCCTCCACCCCCTCAATGGGGGGGCTTCACCCCCACACACACAACTAAACATACCAACTCCGAGATATCACTACAGTGGGGAAAAGGGCAAATATCCAATAACTGCCAACCATGTCTTTTTCCTGGGAAAGTTTTCACTGAAATTCTCATTCACTTAATTCAACTTTCGCTGAATAGGGTTCAATGAATAGCGATGTGCTCAAGCAAGCATTCGACAAACTGCAGTACACCACTGGAATGGAGTGCATACACTATCTCACTGTACTTCTGTATTCAATCTAAAACTGTACATTTCACTGTACATATTCGATGTATTTTTGGATTCAATGTCAACTGCATATTGCTCTGGAGCTATTCTTCTCGGACCACTGAAAATGAGCACCGATATACAATCGGATTATCCCAGTAATCAAATGTTAAATAAATGCATGCAGCAAAAAGCTGGAACTAAACATTTAAGAAAAAAGTTGTTTTGAATAAAAGGTGGGAATAATAAACCCTCAAGAATATGATGCTTTCTGTAATGATTTTACTTATTAATGGTCTCACAGATAAATACAAACAAGAAAGTAGTGAAATAAAAACTGCAAATAGCTATGCTACAGGAGACGTACCTGGAAAGAACTGAACGTGTGAATTTGATAAAGGTTTTCAGGATGGTATTCAGCTGAATACCTGGAGTAAAGACAAGTGTTGTTGTATCTTTAGGCTTTTCCTGGTTAGGAGTGGCAACAGCGGAACTCCGGTCCGCTAATGATTGGCAGTAGATTTTTACATACAGAGGTGCCAGCCCTGACGCACAACCTTCAATGAAGGTACGCCCATTCATGCATGTCTCCACACAGAAGACACTGTAGCTGAGTATCGAACAGGACAATGTCTTACTGTGAGGAGACAACACTACCACAGCACCACCACCGCAGTTGTACTTATATTAATTGCAAAAGGAGCTCCAATACTATCATAGAAAAAAGACAGAGGTAGATTTGTAATTCTAAGGGGCTACAGGCAAGGGAGAAGGATTACGCAAGCATGCATTTATATTCCACCAAAAACTACTATAATGGAGTTCAAGAATATTCTGGGAGAAAGGATCACCTTTCAGAAAGGATTATAGTTGGGAGACTGGAATTTGATTTGCAACATGGAAGAGGTGTCGGGGGCAGAAGGGAAAATATAACAAAGGGTAATTTTTTTTTAAAGAAATTCATGAAAATATCTGGCATAGAAGATGTGAATTCAGTACTAGGAGTTGAGTGAAATTACATATTCCCCATTATACAAAAACTGGGCTAGGCTAGACAGAATTTACATTTCAAAGAATATGTAAATTTACTTGAAGGTCTTGATATGCACCCAATAACTGTCAGATCAAGCACCAGTAATGCCTAAAAAACACAGCAATGAAATAAAAATGACACACTGGCACTTTCCTGCCTATCTATTGAAAAGAGAGGACTGTAAGGAATGGCTAGTGGAAATTATTCAGGAGCTACTAGAGAAAATAAAAATTTCTTCTGAAAATATAGCCAGGGAGTGGGATAAAAATTACAGGAGTTTAAATAGGGTGGATATAAACGAATGGGAGATATTAAGTACAAAGAATTATTTAGGAAGAATGACAAAATGTTTAAGTATTGCAAAACTGGGGGAATCTCTCAGAGCAAGATTACTACCAACTGCAGAATGCTAAACAGAAAATAACGGATTACCTCAACAATATGCACAAGTTTAGAAATGTTGAGCAACTGTTTTTAACTTTTAGCACAATACTCTGGCAACAAAAAGTAGAAAGTGACGCCACCAAGCTTAGGGAGCCTATAACAAGGAAAATAACCAGGGATCCTGTTGAAGTATTAGAAATTTTTTCAGAAATTCTATGAAAGTCTATATAAAGCAGAGAAATATGGAATTAAAAAAAAAGTACAGATGGAAATGTTAAAGAATTAAATATGCCAAGGTTTGAGGTAGCAGAGGCTCAATTACTAACAGGATAGTCTGATGTAAGATGGTGATGTATAACCAATCTACAGGCAAGCCCCCAGGGATATATTTTACTGGGGTAGAAGTTTGGAAACTAGGAGGGAAAAAAACTGAAAGCTCTAGAAGGTTTTAAGAGTATTTTAAGAAGAGGGGTAAGTACCAACATCCTGTAAAAAGTGGTGGTATCTGTAATACCTAAAGAGGGTAAAAGATCAATCAGATCCAGCTTCATACAGGCTCGTTTCAATACTAAACCATGATTTAAGTGTCTATAAATGCTAAAAGTACTACAAAAGTAATGCCAGAATTGATAGATATGGGCTGAGGTGGTTTTGTACAGGGGAGGCAAACATTTAACATTAGCAGAACACTGGTGATCCAGAGGGAAGCTGAATGTAAGAAAATACCACTGTTGGTGGGACTTTATGCACAGAGAGCACTTAGAGTAAGCTGGGACTTTATGAGCAGAGCAATGGAAGCATTTGCATTTCCTGATTAAATTATAAGGCTGTTTATGAGAATATGAGGTAATGGAGGTGAAAAATCAACTTCTTTGGGGTCCTCTCTGATGATCTCTGCTTGAGCAGAGGAACAAAGTAGTGGTGTCCTCTCTCCCCTTTGTTTTTGCATTATATTTATAACCATTAGCAAAGAAAATAAGAGACTCAAATTCATGGATATAACTGGTATGGCAGTTAAGGAAAGCTGGCTCTATTTGAAGATGACATTTCAAACCAAACAAAACCAAAGAGGGACATTACAGTATTGTGGAGCATAGATAATTTCAAATCATTTTGAGATACAATATTAAGCTAAAACAAAGGCAAGCGTGGTAAATTATGTACCCACATATGAATTGGCTCAATAATATCCATACTTATGGGGAAATAAGACTCAGTACTTAGAAGCATGGATTAAAATGATTCTGGTGTGGCAGCTAAGGATATGTGGGAAGAAACTAGACTACACAACAGATAATATACAACTGAGAACGGATGCCGTGTTATACGGATATTGACGAGATGCAAGCAGTTAAAATGTTTTCATCCCTTTAGTCAAACAGGTCAGTGATATTTTTATCAACCAGAGGAGAAATTATGGATAGCAATTAATACAGAGCTGAAGGATTTTAAATGGGAGGGAAGACATCAAGAGCCAAGTGGTATAAGCTTATTCTTCCAATAGAACAGGGCAGATTGGGATTACCCGCTTTGAAAAGGTATTGCAGAGCAACACAGTTAAGGCTCCTATACACAGCCCAAGCAGAAAAATAATTCAAAGTGGAAAGAGGATTATGATGAAATGGGGGAAGCTCAAGAAATAAGGAAAGACTGGGATTTTGGATGCAGACCTTCAAGGAGAATAATCATACAAAATATTATATTCTTAAAGAAGTAGAGAGCATTCTTAAGAACTAAAGCAACATGGGAATGGAAAAATGGGATTCTGCCAATTAGGGATACAGACAATAGGCAAGAGGGGACTATAATTTATGAAGAAAACTGACAAAGGAACCAAGGTACTGGGAGCAAATAAGTAGAGAGGGAAAGGTAACAGAATGGGAAGACACCAAGAACTTATCTGGGCTTCAGGTAGAAGTTTCCTTCCCCTATCAAGGGCCGACAAAGTACAGGCAAAGAGAAAGAAATAGGGGGGGTCCTAAATGAAAGACCAGTACTATTAGAGTTTTTAGTAGAATTTACAATGGACGCTGCCATTAAGAAAGGAAGAATTAGTACAACATATAAAATATTGCATGATAAGTATCAGGGGAGGTTAGAAAGGATTGGCAAGACAGTTTGGACAAGCAATTTACAAACAACGGGAAGATATACGTTATGTTTCCCAAATATGCAGCAAAATCTAGAAGATTTATCATCTTTGAAGTGTTTGGTATTTTTTTTATAACCCACGTAGACTACAAATTATTTTTCCTCAGGTAGACTGCAAATGTTGAAGATGTGATGGGGAAAAAAGAGGTAACTGGGAAAATATTTCCTGCAAGTGTAATGAGTATGCAGACTAAGATTCCCTGGAGACTGGTCCGTCAGCAGTACTGGCTCAGCAAATTGGTGATATTAAGGAAATTATTTATTTTTTTTTTAGCTATGATACAGAATCAGGATTGCCTAGACGTATTGAGGCCTTGTTGAATCTAATTATGGCTGGCAAAAAAAGTAATTGCTAGAAAATGGAATTCAGTCTAAACCAACTTTGCTAGAAGTAATGAAGACAGTAGAGAGAAAACTGGAATTCAGATCTTTAGAAAAGGGTAGGAGCAAATTACATAGTAAATAATGGGAATTGTGGGATCAATACATGCAGAGTAGGAACGAGGTTTAAAAGAAGGCAGGATCTGAATGAGCTACATAAACTGACAATGACCGGATATATTACAAGTGATGTATAGTGTTTGCAAGCTACATTTGTGTCTGCATGGTTTGTAATGTACAGTGTTTGCAAAATAGAGATAACAGTAAGGTCTATTTTCATCTACATAAATGTAAGATTGCATATGTCATTGATGACAATTTAATAAAAATGTTTCTTGTATACACAAAAAAGTCTGTGTTAAACTGGTAGGTGAATTATAAAGCATAAACCCCACTTTTATGTTATTAATGTTAAGCACAGGGACTTTAAAACAAATTTTGCTCTTACCAATATTACAATGTTAATAGACTGTAATCTTGGGTTGCTGACATGAGGGAATGGGTGAAAAAGTACACGGATCATAATACATGAAGAGATGATATGTTTTCTCTTACTTTTGCATAGGTGAATGTCTAGACTAAAACTCTTGGATTAATCTAATAAGTCTTAAGTGGAAACAAGTAAACAAGACAACACTGAATATAATGAAAACACTTCCTTTAGCAATAAAAAACCAAAACACTGGTTTCAAGGCTAAAGGTTGATGTTTTCTGAAAGCCTGCAAGTTGTTTTTCACATCTGGGAGGGGAAAAGATAGAAAAAGAACAGGCACCATTAGTGTAATTATAAGTACGGTCAATAACATGCGTCTTAGCAGGATAACCTCAATCTTAGGTTAAAGCCTGTGTTTGCAGCTGTCTATTTTGGACAGGTGCTCCTAATAGCAGAGTTAAACTTAAATATTCGAAAACTATGAATCTGTATTGAGTCAATAGGTTATGAGGTGCATGTTTTTTTTTTATTTGAGGGTTTTCATTAAAACAAAAAAAAAAGTGTCTTTTAAAATGTGATGTAGGTTCCAATGCTCATAAGAAAAAAAAAACTGTATAAAGGATTAACCTGCCAAACATTTCTGGGTGCATGTATCATAAAAGCTGGAACTATTGTTGAACTTAAAATTTTTGGGAGAAATCAGCTTTCAGCAGGGAATATTATATACAGGTGGAGACTGGAGTTGATTTGCAAAAATGAGGACTTACCTGGGGGCCTAGAAGGGAAACGCATAACAAAAGGGTAGATTTTTGAATACATTTATGACGTCTGGTATGGAAGTGAATTCAATAGAAACACAAGGAATTTACATATTATACAATATATAACAGGGCTAGACTGCACATAAATTAATTTTATAGAAACAAGCACATTTGAGAACTCTGACATGCATCCAATAACTATTTCAGATAACACACCAATAATTACCAAGAGAAAAATGCAGGGTAATGAAGTAAAGACGAAACACTGATGCTTCCCCACCCACCTGCTAAACAAAGTAATTTGTTTCAGGCAGCCAAAGGGCAAAGTTTTGGTTAGTAATTAATAAAGAATTGAAGAGGCCAAGAGTCAAGTGTGATAAGTTGATCCTTCCAGTAGAACAAGGAGGTTTAATATTACCCGACAAAGGAACATTTTACAGCTACAGAATTAAGGCTTTATACATAAGAAGTAGAAAGCTAGAATTCAAAGTGGAAGGGATGATGATGAATCGAGAGAGAGACTCTGAATGCAGATTCTTGAGAATAAGTCATGCAGAATATTATAGTCATATGAAGTCGCAGAAAGTATACCAAGAACCAAGCCAACACAGGAATGGAGAAAGGAGAACCTGCCAATAAGTATTATTGCAATTAGGGGTTCACAGGATAGGCAAGAATGAGCTGGAATTTACTGGGGGAAGCAGAGAAAGAAACTAAGGTAATGTGAACAGAGTGCAAACAAGACAACATTTGTGATGCAAGCTACAAATTATCACCTTATCAAGGATTGATAGAGTACAGGCAAAAAGAAAGGGATAGGGGAATCCTAAATGAAATACTGACACTGGTTTAGTTCTTAGCAGAATCTAGAACAGAAACTGCTGTTAAAGGGATAAATAGGGCATATAAAATCGCACAACTACAGGAATCATAGTAGGTCAGAAAAGATTGGGAAGAGAGATTAGATACTCAAACATGTATGGTTTCTATGTATGCAACAAAGTTCAGAAGGCTTAAGATGTTTGCCTCAAGTATCCACAAAAAGTACTTTATACCCAAAGCAGGCTCTAAAGAATTTTTCGTCATATAAGATGGCAAATGTGGGAAGTGTTATGGGGAAGAAAGATTAAGTTTAATTCTGGTGGATGCGAAAAATTAAATTCCTAGAAAATAGAAATCAAAATCTAAACCAACCATATGTGAAGTAGTGAATAGCGTAAGAGTTAAAAAAGAACTGTAAGTGGGATGTTTAAAAAAGGGCAAGAGTAAATTACATAGAAAAAATGGAAATTGCAGGAACACAGAAAAATGTTTTGAGAAGGAATGAAGTTAAAAGATGGCAGAATTTGTTGATTTGATTATACTGTATATAAAATACAAGAAATGTAGGTTTGTAAATGTGAACTTGTTAATATGGCTTAATTGTGTATATAAAATGCAAGTCTGCAAATCACAAGTGAACTCAAAAAAGGTGTTTAAAAAGTTCTCCTACATTTACAAAGGTAGATTTCTACAACAGTGATGTCCTTAGTTTAAGCTACAGTCAATTTTAAGCAATCTCAAAAAACAAAACGAGAAAAATTATGAAAGGCATAATATGGTAGTGCTTACTTGTATTTTCAAAGCTATTAGCCATTTTACAATTAGGACCTGCTACTTGCTGGAATTAAGGGGCGAACAAATGTAGGCAATTAATCATGAGGAAAGTGACTAGTGCCAGTTAAATCTGCAATGGTTGTTTTTTGCATTTGTAAAGTTACTAGCTATTTTAATCCCACTGGCATAAGCTTTTAGTTGAAGATGAGGAGCTTGCAAGATGCAATCAATTCCCTCTTCTTGCTCCAGAACAGGTAAATTGACATTGGCTGTTCCCTTTCTTCCCTGTATACATCCCATACTGCTATTCAAACATCAGTTAATTGTTTTTTTAAACAAGGTTCCTGTTCTCTAGGTCATGCCACAAAGCCAGGGAAGGCAAAAATGAGTTTATCAGCCTCAAAATACCCAGTTCCTGAAACCTTAAACACGAGGAATAACCATAGAAGATATGAAGATGCCACTCAGCAGTGCAGCTCTAGATGTCTTGGCCACATTGATTAATGCTGATGTGACAGACTCCAAGTAAAAGTAGGGAAAAGGGGTTGATGCCAGTAGGAAGATTTAAAATGAAGCCAGTTAGTAATTCAGGTCAGATAATCTGAGAAAGTTGGCTGAAATGATAGATAAAAGATCACAGGATCAGAAGTAGGGAAAAAGGTATAGAATACAGACAGCCCTCTTGAAGATTAACAGATAAACTGAATACTTGCATACCTGCTAAAATCTTACTCGGCAGGATCCTCTAATGTAAACAGAAGGGAACAGGGGGGCAACGCAGATAACCCTTCAGACAGAGTACTCCCATACCTACCACATTTTAACTTGGACAGTACTTTAAGGCGTTTCCTCTTCCATAGAACCTCAAGCAAAACACATTCTTGTAATAAGGGATGGCACGAACCAGTGACTATATGAAGAACATAACAAGCCATCTAAGAATACCAAAGTGTACATGCACTGACTGCACTGGGAGGTCCAAGACAACAGCTAAGGAGAAAATACTAAGGCACAAGGCCACAGTCTGACAAAGAAAGGCAATGTGAAGGCTGCTCACAATGTCGGCAGGTGGTGCCAACACTAAAGTGCTAAGCTCATAAGCCAAAATACCGACTACTCCTGTGGTGATGTCTGACACAAACATACCTATAGGTGGTAACCATGTCTAAACTACCATCCAAGTGCTATAATACGGAGAAAGGAAGACAGACATGCCTAAAGCAGAATGAAATCGAAATTCAAAAAAGTCGACTTTTCACTAAACTATACATCTTGAGGAGTTAAATCTCTCTCGGCTTTTCAGGTATCAAAGGAAAGAATAAAAACTAACTAGCTTCATCAAAAAGCAGCCAGCAGTAGTTCAGCTAAACTCAAAACTGTGCAGAATGGAGATGCAATAAGAATCTACCTCTATCTTCTAGACGTTAATATACTTAGCAAATATTCTGCATCACCCATTCACAGCAGAACCAAAGAACTCAGCTAATCTGTTTTAATTACTCTAACCTAATTAAAGTGTGCAAATCCATCACACCACTGTGATAGATCCTTATTCCAATTAGCAGACATTTTAATCTCTCCCCATCAAAAACAGAACTTAATTTTAGAATGTGACCCAAGATCTGCCAGACAAATTTGTCTCAACTTAAAGGTTTACTTTATAAAAAACAGTGCACCAACATTTTACTAGTCTCAATATTTTTAGAGTAGTTCACTAAAAACCTTTTCATTCTTGTATCAAGCAAGTTCTCAGTCAGATACATCTTACTAAGAGAATCTCTCCAACTTCTGCACTAGACTGTTAGTAGCCAAGTGATTATAAAGTACTAATTTGGCAGCTCTCTGGTTGAGCTTTACACAAGGCAAAACTCCTTTATAATCTAAATATTAATTCAAGCTATCCTCAAACCTGACCCAGCCCTCCCCATTACTTTCAATTCCATTCCTTGACTTGGATTTATAATAAGCTTTCCACTTATCTTTCCTGTCAATGGCGGAAGGTAGACCAGTGTATTCTTTCAATGGCGGAAGGTAGACCAGTGTATTCTTTCTTGAACTCCATAATTAATTATATGTAAAACCATGGGAGTTCAAAATATTTCTCACACAATTACTCAAATTAAAATCGGCTACTGCTCAAAGTAGAAATTAAGTTTCTAAGAAAAGACAAAGCACAAGACCCACCACCATACACATTTTGTTTCTCTCTAAATTAATCCAGGTAGGGCAGGTTATCCAGTAACAACTCCAGAGTGCAATCTACTGCAGACTACTAGAACTACCCATCTGGCAATGTATATTTCTCCATCTTGGCTACACAGCTGAGCATCTTAATGACAGCAAGTGTCAACTGCACAAAGTGGTCAGAAAGTAGCCATCATCAGTAGTCAAAGCTTGAATATAATTTCTCTACTAATTTTACGATAATTGCAATTCACTGATTCTTAAATAGATTCCAAATTTACAGTAATTCTTCTCAAAGAACACAAGATGGCTCTGCTGTCCTATAAAGTGACCATGCATGTACCTCACATACCACACAGCTCTTCTCTACCTATGGCAGTAGGTCTGCTCTCAACTCTATAAATCAAGTTTTTAGACATCTGTAAGTATGTTTATCTCCTTCCATATAGGTTTCCTGATACACATACAGTGACGAATTATACTGGTTTGCAAGTAGTTACCAAGTACCCACACAGTCACTGGAGCCTTTCCAGTGACTGCTACAACCATATAACTATTCAGATTAGTTAACCAACAAATACTTCCAAAGTGATGAAGTTACTAACAGAAAAAGCCCACTGAAGTGTTTTCCCACATCCTTAATACAGTTATCATATTCAGCAGTCACTTTCCAATTTACCTGCTGGTGTAAGGCCAAAATACAACTATTGCTCTTCTCTAACCTGAAACATGGCCTAATCATGGCCCCAAAAGAGGACCTTGACTCTATGAAGCTTTTTGCACTTGACCACCTATCTCCTGTCAAAGAAACCATAAAACACGAGAAAAAATACACAATTTTTGAGTATTTCTTTTGCAAAGTACAACAGTAGTGAATTGGGGGAGGGGAACAGTACCAGTCTCTCTCACAGGAGGATATAGGTTCATAGGTGTTTACTAGGCTAACCACCACAAGGGCCTTTTTAAGCCTTTCCATGCATCCCAAATTTCTGACAAGTTCCAATAGCCTTGATAAGCATAAACATGGGCCTGAGAGATGAACCATTTACAGGCTGCCTGTGTCCATTAGAGAGAGACAGATGCTAAACCAGGGATGAATATCTGGTTTCCCAACCAATTGTCCAAGTTGCACTTGAATTGGGTTAGAGAGGAACTCTGCCTCACATGGATGGGGAGCCTGTTCCATAGCTGGGGTAGTCTCTGGGATACATACCTCTCTCTCCAGCAGGTTCCATTTATATCACAGGCAAGGTTAAGTCTTTAGAGTGGGTAATTCTGGTGCTGTATGTTTTGTGGATATACAGGAAGTCCATCAGAGTGAGGTCTGACAATGCCCTGTATATGCCAGGCATAGCTCTCCCCTAAAAAAAACAGGTGGTCTGCATAGGGCATTTTACTTGCACTCTGTATTTTTTTAGTGAGGAACCCCTGTGGACATTCCAGTTGTTGGATATGCCTGGTTAGGTACATACCAAAGGGGGAAATGTTGACTACAGTAAAACAATGACTTCCTTGGACTTAGATGCCATACCTTTGTTTACAAGTTGAGCAATGCAGAATGGATTTCCTGACACCTGTAGACAAGTGATGGTCAAAGATTAGAATACTGTAAGTGTCCTTAAGTCCCCGACTACTGGGTCAGCTATAAGGGGTATGTTGTCAATATGACAGTTACCAGGGATGGATGACTTTCCAAAGGATACTATTATACATTTCTTGGCATTTAGTTTTAGCCCATGAATATATTATGCTGGATAGTGAGTGGCAGTCATTCTGGCATTCCTTGATGTTGTGCAAGTGTTTGGAAGGGAGATGAGGTGGGAGTTCCTGTAGTGGATATAAAAAAAAAGTACAGGAAGCTTGGGAGAGGGTGCTGGGGCAATTGAGAAGGTAGCCAGTGGATTACACCTGCCCAAAGGCTAAACTTACAGCGTAAGAAGATCACCTCTAGCACCAGCTACACTACAGGCTTTCCTAATTGCAAATGAGGAGGAGAAAAACAAACAGTTGGTCAGATTCTCTAACATTCTTTGTCCTATCAAGGTAAAAACAGTTATCTACGCACAGTTAATAAATGTAAAGAATATTCACCTTCGTTAGAAACTTTAGGTAAGAACACAATTAAATTAATAGATTGGTTGAGGTTAGACTTGGAAACCACCTTAGGTTAAGAAAGATGGATTTGTCCTCAAGGTGACTATCCCTGTGAAAAATTAAGTATTGCAGTTGACATAAGGACTGCATTTCTGAGATTCTTCTTGCTGAAGAAATGGCGACTAGGAAAATAGCTTTCCAGAACAAAACATTTTAAAAAATCACACTTGGCTGCCAGTTCCAAAGGCAGTTGAAGAATAACTTGCCACACCAGATAAGTCCCAAGGCAAAGTAGTTTTTAAAGGGAAGTTATAAGACAAGAGCTCCTCTCAAAAAGGATTTACAAAGTTTGAGACAAGTGAACAGTCTCTTGATATCCATTACAATAAGATAAAACTGGCAGCCATACCCAGTTAACATCTTTGAAAAGTAAGGTTAAGAAGTCAAGTATGCTATGGATAGCTGCTGAAAAGGGATCAATCTTATTCTGATGTACCAATAAAACAAAACTTCTTCCATTTACTAGTGCAGAGTTTTCAGGTAGAGGATAAAGGAATATATCTAACAGGGGAGGACAGCATAGGTTGCCTGGCTATTAGTAGAATTTGAGAAACCAAGCTGTCAATCAGGCTTGAAATGTCCGGGTGAATCATGCCAGTCAGGTGAGACAGGAGGTCTAGAGTTGGATCCATAATCCAAGGTAGTTTAAGTATGTGCAGCCAAAGGAAAGGAAACAAAATCTGTCAAGGCCAGTAAGGTGTAATGAGCATTATAAAGAAGTTGTGTACTAACCATAACGTTCCATGAGAGTTGTTCATCTCACCTTCATTCTTACAGATGGGTTCGGAGCCGATCCACAGCTCAGAGTCAGCCTACTACAAAGCTTGAGGTCTTCAGACAGCTCAAGGCCAAGTCCCCATTCCCATGATGCACCTCGAGTTACTGCAGATCTCGTTTGCTGTGACTAATACTATCACGTGCCATTCTATCACTCATTAGAAGAGAACCCATAGAAGGACTGAGCAACCAGGATGAAACTAGCATCTCTGTCCTCGAAAAATTCTGGTGGGGGTAGGAGGGTGGGAAGTTAGAATGAAAGCGAAATGAACAACTTTTACAGATGGGCAGTACCCCAAGCACCATCTTTCCCGGGTGGCTCACTGAGTATGTTTTTCAGAACAGTAGAAATAAAGGAGGCCCTGTCCCTGGAGGCCTTATCAACTTTGTAATGAGTGATAAAAGGTATGAGGTTTTGACCAAGTGGCTGCTGCACAAATGTCTATAGGAAGCCTAGAAGAAAAGGAAGAAGATGTGGACACTGCTCTGGTAGAATGAGCCTTAATTTTCTGCATTAAGGGTAAGATGGCAGCTGAATAAGTGCAGGTGATCAGATAGCCATCTAGATAGTGTTGTTTTTGCCACTGGCATACCTTCCTAGAATCTGAAAAGGAAACAAAAGTTGTTCCGATTTTCTGAACTCTTGTTCTATCCAGGTAAAATCTGAGTTGCTTATAAACATCAAGTTTGTGCAGCATACACTCTAAGTTGCTGGTGTGTTTGGAGAACACTGGTAGCTCCATGATCTGGTTCAGGTTAGCTTCAGTACAAACTTTAGGTAAAAATGAAGGATTTGTTCGCAAGGGCACTGTCAGCATGGAAAATCAAATAAGGAAGCTTTATAGACAAGGCTTATAGCTCTGATACCCTATGGGCAGATGTGATGGCTACTAAAAAGATAATTTTCAAATCACATGTGGAAGCAGACTCGAAAGGTGAGAGGATAATGTGAGGAAGCATAAAAATTTAGGTTCCATGGGGTATAAGGGGACTTCAACAGGTGGTCCGAGATGGAAAGTCCCTTTGAGAAAAGCTTTAGATAGCTTATGTGACGTGACATTATGTTCAATCCTTCAAAGCCAAGGTGAAAATTAAAGATGGCCGCCAGCTGTACCCGAACTGTAGCTGCCGCAGCTCCTTTACTGAAAAGCAGTCAAAAATTCTAAGATTGAGGAAATGGGGGCTTGATAAGATCAATGTTATTTTGAGAAGCCCATATAGAAAATATTCTCCATTTGCCAAGGTACAGTTTTCTAGTGGAGGACTTATGAGAAGATATCAAAATATGCTGGGTTTCATTTGAGAGGTTATGGAACCTGGCTATGTTGGGAATTGGGAGAAGCTAAGCTGTCAATTTCAGGGACTGAAGAGAGGGGTGAAGAACCCCTGAAGAATGCATCAGAAGGTCTGAAACTGGGTCCAGGATCCAATTCTCTTCAAACAGATGAAGTCGAAAGAAGGAGAACCAAATCTGATGAGGCCAATGAGGGGCTATTAGAATAATGGTCCTTCCCAGGGCTTTTGCTTTCTGTAGTACTTTGGGTATCAAGGGAATTAATGGGAATGCACAGAGGAGACCAATTGTGTACGAGTGCATCCCTTGGGGCTTCTACCAGAGGAGGAATAAGGGCAAAGTAGCTTCTGCATTTTTTATGTTCATGTGGAAGGCAAAAAGTTCACAGCAAGGCTGGCCCCACCTGCAGAATATTCTCTCTGCCATCTCTTTTTTTGAGGGACCATTCATGAGGCAACAAAACTGCCCTGCTCAATTTGTCTGCAATCACGTTGGATTTCCCCCGTGATGTGTTCACTGCTATCAGAAAGCACTGGGTGGATGTAGCCTGCTGCCATACCCTTACAGCCTCACGACAAAGGGGAAAAGACCTGGTTTCTCCTCGTTTGTTCAAGTACCAGACCACGGATATGTTGTCCGTTTGAATCGCAATTGTCCCCAGAGGGAGAGAGTCCTGAAAGTGCTGCAACACCAAAAGAACCGTTCAAATCTCCAGGACACTGATATGCAGATTTGTCTCCTGTTCGGTCCATGTGCCTTGGGCTGTTCTTCCCTGAAAATGTCTCCCCACCCTATCAGGGAAGCATACGTGATCACTGTGGCCGGCTGCTGAGGGTAGGATAAAAGGAAGACCTATTGTTACATGGAGAGGTCAACTACCACCAAAGATCCTTTCTGCAAGTGCTTGTGATAAGCATGAGATGAGACATTGGAGCTCTTGGTAAGACCACAGAGTGAATAGCAGCCATTGCAGAATCCGCATGTGCATGCGACCCAAAGGTATTGCTAATATTGCGGCTGCCATCAAGCATGACAACTTTAGCACTTCTGATGCTGGAGTCTTTCCTCTGGATATGATATGGATCTGCTAACTAAGTAGTAAAACTCTCTCTGCTGGAAGCTTTAAAAAGTGGTGATGTCCAATTTTGCTCAGATAAAAATGATATGTTGCTATGGCAACAAGGCAAATTTTTCTGAATTTATGGTAATAACCAGATGACTGCAGAAAGTAAGAGTGGTGTCCCTGGCTTGTATTAGCTGATGCCTGGTGGTGGTAGTGAGAAGCCAATCGTCTAAGTATGGAAATACCTGGAATCCTAAATGCCTCAGGTGAGCTGTGACCACTGCCATACCTTTGGTGAACACTCTGGGGTCTGCAGTGAGACCACAGGGCAAGGCTCAAAACTGGTAATCATTGGCTCCCAGCCAAAAGAGCAGATGATCCCTATATGGTAGTATGCATCCTGTAGATCTACAGAGCACATCCAATTGTCTTTCCCTAAAAAGGAAGTGTCGACTGAAGTGTGACCATCTGGAACTTCTCTTTCCTGACGAGATCGGTTTAGTCTGCTGAGGTCCAAAATAGGTCTCCAGTCCCCTGTCTTTTTTGGAACTAAAGAATCTTGAGTAAGCTCCGGATCCTGTCTGGTCTACTAGGACTGGTTGGATGACTCTTTCTTAGCAACGTTTGGACCTCTACTGTTGCTTCTTCCCTGTAACTGGGTGAAACATCCGGGATTTTGGTGGTCAATGGAGGGGGAGTGGCAAAAGGAATGAAATCTTCTGGAAACTATACTTTGTACCCAGTTGTCATTTATTTTCAGCCAGGCATCTGGCTACAAAGATAAGCGACCCCCAACTGCCTCCAGAGTAGAACAGACAGGCCTCTTTTCAGGAGCGCTGGTAGCGCTTCCCAAAGAACTGCTCTGTAGCCCTAGTTTTGCAAACCCACTCTGCCACGAGGGCAGAGTCTTCCATTATTGCCCCCTCCTCCACCCCAGGAGGGGGGGGGGTTCACCACGTGTGTCCAGAAAGGCTCCTCAGACTTTTCTGAACCACATCCTTCCTCCATTTTGACCCTTGAGGTAGGGTCTGGTAGGGGAGGAAAAACGGACTCTGACAGCAGATAGTCTTTCCCTCCTGTTCACACCTGGTCAAAGTTTCCTTAACTTTGGGCCTGAACAGGGACGAGCCATCAAAAGGGGTGTTGATAAAGGATGACTTAAAAGGGCTCCGCAAAGGAACACAAGCGCATCCAGGAATGTCTGGAGAGCAATTCCTGTACCCGCTGCCCTACTCATTCCATCGGCTGCATATGAAATGAGATGCATGGACAAGTTCACTATGGAATTGAGGGTAGCAAGCTGGGAGGAGACTTTGTCTGAAGGTCCTGCAGCCACTGTACCCTGAAGAGCATCTCCAAGCTCTTTTAGGAGGTCTCTTTGTAGTCTTGTAAAATGTGTGAGATAGTTCAGTGAACACATGGCAAAAGTTGAACTGTATGTGCACTTCCCATATCTCTCCATGATCCTAGATTCTCTGTTACGAGGATGGATTGAGAGTAAGTTTCTGACATCTTTTTGATGGCTGTCACCCATCACCATGGAATCAACTGGCACTCCCTTGGTGAGGAAAGACTTCTCCTGAGGGGCAGAAATAAATTTATTAGGCCTCCAAGAACAGGCTCCATGGTGTCCTGAGACTCCTACACCTTTCATGAGACCAGCTCCATGAGGTCATCGAAGGGTGGAGACACCCAAGAGGTGGAGGTTTGAGACCAGAAAGCCTTCAGGAGAACAGACTCCTCTTCAGTAGGGTTGGTGGACTTCCAGCCAGCCCTCTTTCTACGGATTTCTAATATCTCAGCAAATGAGATCTTCAGAGGGGGACCGTGTGTCTGACGTGAGAGACTCCTGGGGGGAGTCTAGGTGCTTCTTCATGCAAATTCTCTTCCTGGGAACCTCATCAGTGGGAACTTCTGGTGAAGTCTCAGAAGAGCAGGGGCCACCCAGTAAGGCTTCCTGAGGCTCAAGGTCTCTACGCTTCGACAGGATCTGTGAGACAGAAGTGGACACAGGTGCTTTTGGGGAGGAGGTAGTTGGACCTGAAGTTGTAGACGTCTTGGGAGACATCACTCTCCTCATGGCTTCAAATGAGAAGGGACTGCTGGATCCGAAGAAACCATCAATCCCCCTCTGCACCAGGACAGTGGGCTCCGAACCAGACGTAGGAGCAGAGTTCATCTGAGCAGAGGCCCCGAGATGCAAAGTTGGAACCAACAAGTCAGTCAAACTATCCTCTTCGGACACGACTGAAGAGGGTCGGCTCCTAGACTCCTCGATAGGCGCCAAGGAAGTAAGAGTTAACGGAACCGATGACACTGAACAGACGTCTGCTCCGAAGGCTCAACAACCATCAGGCCCGACTCCTCCAGCTCTGAAGAACCAGTCTGGCTCGGAGGAGGAAAGGAAGTCTATGGCATTACAGTCCTCAGCTTCAAAACCACTTGGGTGGGAGCAGATAAAAATTTAGCAAATGCCAGTGCCTGTAGCAACTTCTGCACCACACGATCCACATCCAAATCGGATAGGCTGGTCAAGGACCGAGATGAATGAATAGATGGAGGCACTGACTAGAGCCTCAGAGACTAATACTTCGGACACCAGTTCCAGGACTGGGGTCCGGCTCTGAAACGACAGGACGCTCTGCTCAGAGGGCTGTGGAGCAGACGTCGATGGTTTCTTAGATTTTTTTTTTTACTTCAGAAGAACCTGCCTTAGAAGACTTTGATGACTTACTAGACTTATCCTGGTCAATCAAAGCTTCCTGAAAAGACGATTTCAGAAGTCCTCTATCTACGAGTTTTCTTTTGCTCTCATGAAGAACACTGGAGGAAATAAAATGGCAAATGGAGCAGCTTTCTTGTAAGTGCAAGGTTCCAAGACAATATACGCAATTAACACAACTGTCACAGACATCTTCTGTCCACATTTTGGACACTTTTTAAAGCCCGACTTAAGATGCTCATCTTTCTGCTAGTCAGCCATAATCAAATATACAGTATCCAGAAAAATCTACTGCACTTTTAGAGAGACTAGACACACGTGCACAATTAGAAAAGTTAAACTCGTGAAATAAGCCCTAAACAACACATGGGCTGAATATACTGAGACTTAACTATTACTATTCAATACACACACACTTTTTAAACTACAAACTATATAACACTGTAGCTGCACACCAAAGAAAAAGGGAATATTAAAGGCCTATAAGAAAAAACAAAGGCCAGAAAAAGAAATATAGCTACTAAAAGGCTATAAAAGCTGTAACTATTAAAGACCAACTCTAAATATATTGAGAAATAATTTAGCTAGATATCAGAAAAAAACTATACTAGCCTGAGTCGTGCAAAAAACCTCCGATCTATTGCAGCGGCAAACTAGATCTGAGGTAACTCAAGGTGCATCATGGGATATGGACTTGGCCTCGAGCTGTCTGAAGACCTCGAGCTTTGTAATAGGCCGACTGAGCAGAGGATTGGCTCCGAACCCATCTGTAAGAATGAATGGCGAGAGAGAACAACTTCACATCTGGTTCTTCAAACTTGGCAACTTTCTAAAGGAACTTCAGAATTAATGGAGTGGGGGAGGCATAAAGGAGACCAGGAGGCCAGTTGAACAGCATCCATGGACTATTCCCCTTGTCGGGGGGGGGGGGATTAGGGCAAATTAGTTGCTGCACTTGTTTAGGTGAGAGGCAAAAAGATTGCAGCAAGGCTGACCCCATTGATGTAAAATCCCTTTCACTACTGTCTGAGGGACCACTCAGGAGGCAGACGGATGCATCTGCTCAATTTGTCTCATCACACTGAACTTTCCCGAATGTGCGTTGCTATGAGAAAGTGGTTGGATGACATCGCCCATTGCCACACACTGAGCGCTTCTTGATACAATAGGTAGGACACGATTTTTCCTTGTTTGATGATGTGCCAAACTACTGACCAGTTTTCAGTTTGAATCAATTGTTCACAAGGGGAGAGCATCTTGGAAGACCTGCATTGCTAACAGCATTGCTCTCACCTCTAGAACATTGATATGTAGACTTATCGCTTCGAGGGACCAAGTGCCTTGGACTGTTTTTCCAAGGAAATGCGCCCCTCACACTAACTGTGAAGCATTTGTGGTCACTATGGCCTTGGGTTTGGTCTATATCATAAGAGCAAATTGCACAAATTGCCAACGCTCATAATATCGAACGCACCGAACCTCGAAGTGCTTTTTCTGAGATCGCGGTACAGTGAAGAATGGGATATTTGCCTTTTCCTCACTGTAGTGCGATCTCGGAGCTGGAATATCTATTTAGCGGCGGGTGTGGGGGAGCAAAGCCCCCCACAGCAGGAGCAGGAAGTTCGAGGTCCGGTACGTTCGATATGAGCGTTCGCAATTTGTGCGATCTGCTCATATGATATAGACCTCTTGTGTTGAGGGGGAATAAACAGACTACCTTGACAGATTTCGCCTGACTGTATCCACCATCCGAGATCCCTTTTCCACATATTCGTGACCGATATTCACAGGGTTGACTATGATTGGTGAAGTACAGACCATTGTGCTGCAAGCAATCCTTGTAAAATCTTCATGCGTCTGAACACTGTTAAAGCTTTTTTTTTTGTTTCACTGCATTTATGTACGGTTTTATACTGTTTTAACATTACTTAACTGTAAACTGCTTTTTCACACTTTGAGCTGTATTTTCTGTTTGTGAGTGCTCTATCCGAGCTTTCTGTGCATTTTTGTCTCCGCTCCTTGATCTGTTTAAAACTTTCATTTAGTGGCTACAGCTAGGAACTGTAATTTTTCCCACCCACCCTTCCCTAGTGTTGTTTTCTTAAACTTGGTGGCTTTGCAGTTGCCTGCCCATACTGTATATTTGATCTGTGACACTCCTCCCAGTCTAGTGTCATTAGTTCACTCAATTTAAGAGAGAACATTTGTGAAGGCCAACCCACTGAGATTCTTAACGTTGAATTAACTTCTGTTCCAGCTTTCTCCATTTCAATTTTACTGAAAAAAAAATTCTAAGCTTACTCCCCCCCCCTTTCCTGTGGCAGGTCAGATATGGATTTGCTGTGTCCAGGACTGTTTGTGAGCTCCTAACCCACCCACCCCCAACTTAACTGGGGTTAAACTATTCCTGGCACCATAAAGTCTGTTCTTCAAAATTTCCCTTGCAACTAGCCAGCTTTTTAGTTTTAGCACTCATCTGTTTCTTTGATCTCAGCACTTGTTCAGAACTCATTGTAAGCACTAAATAAGTTACAAATTACTACAGCACTGTTAGAAAAATATGTATTTGAACATATATAAAGTGCTAATTAAAAAGCAAATAGTGTACAATGCATTTTATTCTATTATTAATATGGCAATAAGAATGATTTTACATGTAATTGCTTGAAGCTTTGGAACTGCAGTGTATTTGAACTCTGACCCTGGCAGTAGCCAGCTCAGCAAGCTTATGTTTTCACTAATGATTATCTGCTGGGTCAGGAAATTAAATGTATAAAAGCATTGAAAATCTTCTACTCCTTCCTTTGGGACAATTGGCCTTGTAAATGTTATCAAGATAAGACGCAGCTGTTGGGAGAATGTTGCAAGAAGAACAAAGAAGTGCATTACAAGACTGAACCAGCTATTGTATTCGATCAGGCCTGAAACCTTGAAAGAGTAACATTTACTGAAAGACATAACTGACTAGGTGCTTTGCAAGGCTATATTATTCCCAAGGGAAAAACTTTTTTAAAATATGTAACATCAGCAATCTTTATGAATAGGATGTTGTGAACCATAGTGATGTAGGTGCCCTGTGACTACCCACGTCAGAAAGGTGGGCACAAACTAGAAAGTAGAAACTAAGAATTGTATACTTCCTGTATCATGTCAGACAAAATTCTGTACTTGTACGTTTTTTGCCTCCTGGTGTACACTAGTAAACTTTTGCATCTGAGCCTCCTGTGTTGTAATCTTTATTTTTATTTAACAGGCACTAGACTTTCCTCGCTTGTCTAGAGGAAAACAGTTTTTAGTACTTAAGCACCTATTCAGGCATTGTCTAAAAGGTCAGCTCCCGGTGTTTTCTCCTGTCTACCTGATGAATCTGGGCATCTTGGGACAATGCAGCAATTGCCTCATGTACACAGACAACCCTCTCCCTCCTGCCACCCAACACTACAACCTGTGAGAGATGCACTTATATAGCCAAAATGGAAGCAAAGCTCTCTTCACCAAAGAATGGCCTAGACAGTCAAGAGGAGAAGGTAAACACTTGCACCGCACCACACTCATCACATAGTCCCTCAAAACCTACACCACCAAAACACACACACACAAACACAAAACACACGCCTACATTTGCGGAGGCTCTCAGTACAAATCTGCCCAAATAAGAGAGACCTCCAAAGCAGACATGCAAGCAACCTCCACCTCCCAACACAACCCAAATGACACATAGCCCACATAGTGTGCCACTCAACTACAGCCCATAAGGCATAATGTACCCAAAACTCTAGTCATAGGCGACTCTATAGTCAGGCACACTGATGTTCCACTCACCAGGCTAAACAAGGAAAAGTTTACTGTCAGCTGCCTGTCGGGTGCCAGGATCCACCACATAATGCTCGCACTCTGGTCACTCCACAACAAGTACAAATAGGACTCTGTCATTGTCCATGTTGGTGTGAATGACCTTAGACGTACCTCCTTGGACTACATGGAGAGACATGGAGCTCTCCGATCTTGTAGCCCAGTCCGGTATGACCCTAGCCCCGAGTAGTATCCTGCTATCACCCAGAATGACACCACAGTACAAGGACAAAATGACTGACTAACAATTGGCTAAGCTTCTGGTGTCATTCTAAGGGAATCCAGTATCTGTCTGCCTGGGATGACATGATCGACAGACCACGCTGCTTTGCCAGAGATGGCCTGCACCTGTCGCCCTTGGGATTCCGGATATTGGCAAAGGCTCGTCACCCCTATAGCGCCTTTTTTAGGCAAGGTTCAAATGACAAATTCACCACCATAACAGGTACAAGCAAGCAAAATCTGAGGGCAATGCTACTCAATGCTAGAAGTCTAAACCTCAAAATGCACTCACTCGAGGCACTCCTTAAAATGGAGAACATTGACATCTGTGCAGTGACAGAGACCTGGTTCAAAGCTCCAGAGAGCACCCCTGCATTACCAGGCTATAATTCATACCACACCTTTCGGCCACCAAACCTGGACCGAAACACTAAAGGTGGAGCAGTGTCCATATTCATAAAGGATATCCACACCTCCAAGCTAGTTGCTCAGCATAATGCATCCGAGATTATCCAAGTTCAACTAACTCTGGGCAAAACCGCAATCCGGACTGTAGCTTGCTACAGACCCCCCCACCATGCCCCAGGATTCCCACTCCTCTTTTCTTGATACACTGGAAAATATTGTGGTACAAACCAACACTCTAATAATGGGGGATTTCAACTACCCTATCATTAACTGGTAAAACTACTCGTGTACCAACTCTTTTGCTCAACGTTTTCTGGAAATCATCAATTCCAACGCCTTGGATCAACTTATCCACACCCCCACCAGGGGCAGCAATATCCTAGACCTGGTCATCACCAACATGGGTGACCAGTGTTCCACACCAGAGGTCAGCTCCTCGTTGGTCAGATCCAACCACAAGCTAATCACCCTGGACATCCACATCCTGCTCCCACCCCCCATTAGGAAAACAAGCGTAAAAAAGTTCTCCAAAGCCAACTTCACGCTTCTTACGACGCAAGTGGCAAACTTCACGACACCCATGCAGTTGGACAAAGTAAGACTGCTGAATCCTACACAAATGCACTTTATAATCACTTACACGAGTGCATGGATCGTGCTATCCTTAACAGAATCAAGATGCTATCCTCCAAAAAAAGGAAGCCAATCTGGTGGTCTTCAGCCATAAACAAACTCTACAACAGAAGAAAAACTGTTGCAAAAGAGTAAAATCCCACGATTGGAGGAACTCCCTGGTCAGCCTCAGTAGGAAGCTGAGATCCCTCATAAAATCCTCTAAAGCTAGTTATGAAAACAAAACATTGTCACTGATTCTAAAGGCAACCACAAAGCATTCTATAGCTATGTCAAAAATCTCAATGGCAACACTCAGATCTGCTCTGAGTTGCAGCACAATGACACTAAATATACAGAACCACTGATATTGCCAACATCCTGGCAGATAGGTTCAGTGCTAACTTTACCCCCCTCTCACCCCCTAAAGGGCCCATCTTTATACCGGAAGAATGCAAAGTTCCCATAATCACGGCTGCACAGGTAAAAACCTCACTCTCCAAAGCCAAGAACACAGTATCCATGGGACCTGACAACATCCCAGGCTGCCTTCTACATGAACTACAGAATGAACTGGCACCCCACCTAAGTACCATGTTCAATCATAGCCTCACCTCAGGCTTTGTGCCCATTGAATGGTGCACTGCGACAGTTATCCCACTCCACAAAGGAGGGGGGGCCACAACAGACCCCGGGAACTACTGCCCCAATAGCCTGACAAGCCTAGTCTGCAAGGCCATGGAACATATCATGGAACTCCTAAACAAAGACACTGGAGATCTCCAAACTCTTGACCCCACACAGTTTGGGTTTGTAAAAGGCAGATCATGTCTCCTAAACCTGATAGACTTCTTTGAAGCAGTCACCAAAGCCATAGATGAGGGTAAGGTGGTTCACACAGCCTATCTAGAACTCACCAAGACGTTCAACACCATTCCCCACTCTGGAATTATAGATAAACTCACTAAACTAGGTATAAATCCCTATGTCACAAGATGGGTTGCCAACTGGCTTACTGACAGAACCCACACCGTGAAAAGTAGCAGACTCCAAATCAGACTTCAGACCAGTGACAAGTGGAGTACAACAGGGTTCAGTCCTGGGTCCACTCCTGTTTGATATCTACTTCTCTGAAGTACAGGCTAACACAGAAGGTCTTTGGCTAACTAAATTCGCAGAGGACTGCAAAACTAGGAGCCATAATCGAAACTCCTAACGATGTGGACATGCTACAAAAGGGCCTCACTGACACAGATGCCTGGTGTCAAAGACATGGTCTCAAGCTCAATGCCAAAAAGTGCATTGTCATCCCCTTTGGTGAAAACTCTGTACCCATGAACTACCACATAGGCGGTAGCCTACTTAACACCAAAAGTTTGATAAGAGACCTTGGGACACAGGTGGAGAGTAGTCTCTCCTTTGATAATCACATCGCCACAGTGGTCAGGAAATCCTATGTGGCACACATCACAAAAAGTTTCTCATCCAGAAAAAAAAGATGTCATTGTTCCCCTCTACTCATCACTCAGACCCATTATAGAGTACAACACCCCTTTTGATATGTACCTCACAAGACATCTACAACAACTGGAAAGGCCGAAAAATACCTCACAAAGAGGATTACTGGCCTCAAACAGATGCCTTACAAAGACAGTCTCAAAAAACACCAGCTTTACTCAGTCACATATCGCCTACTCAGAGGAGATCTCTGCCCAACATACAAAGCTATGTCAAACCCAGAGCTGCTGGACATGCTCCACTTAAAGAAATCCCAATCCCTCAGAGCTACATGCTCTAGGGACCTAAACCTGGTCAACACAATAAACAGAACATGCTGGAGGGATAGATTCCTGTCCCAGAGACTTCCCATACTCTGGAACAGACTACCCATGTCAAACAGAGCTCCTCATAAACACTCAAGAAAAATCTTGATGATTGGATAGGAAATAGGAAATTCACCCCCGGGGATCACTTCTGTGGTTCTGCTTGACAGGGGCACAGGAAAATAATATTCTTGGGTGGCGAAAGCCAGGGTACATTTTTGGCTACGCTTGTATAGGCCCTAGGGCCAATAGCCTAGTACCTACCCATGTGAAATCTGACCAATGGAACCACAGTTATTGAAGCCACGATGGATCCCAGAGCCTGAAGTACCAAACATGCTGAAGTTTTGGAACTGCAAATTATTTTCATTACCCGTGTTCTGTGTCCAGTCTTAACAGGAGAAGGGAGGCCATCATTGTCTTTTGTGTTTAAAGATTGCCCCTAAAAATTCCAAAGCTGGAGATGGCTCTACGTGTGATTTTTTGGTAATTTATGGTTAGCCCCAGATAGGAACATATCTGAACAATCTGTAATCTTGCCTCCAGTAGTTGTTGCTTGTTTGGGGCAGAGATGAGCCAGTCTAATATGGAAATACTGAATCCCTGCAGTTCAGGTGAACTGCTACTACTGCTATACACATAAACACCCTGGGGCTGTGGTGACACCAATGAGCACAGCTCTGAACTGATAAACTTGCAACTGTACCTCTACTACACATGTCACTTCTCTTGTTATTGCTGACTGTTATGAAGTATAGCATTTGTTTCTTAGACTAAATGTTTTTGCCTTACTCCTGTAAAGATTAGTATCCTGATTACATGCGATACATCCCTTTATCAAGTATGGTATTATACAGTTTCATCCAATACATATAGTCAAAAAGAATATCTGTAATGTTTAACAGTTTTCCTTAATACTGTATTAAAACTGCATTGGAGCTTTCTCCTCAGGTCTCTGCTGAAAAAGAACAGCTGCCCAGTTGAACTAACCTGGTAAATAAATAAAATCAATAAAGACTGGCTCCCAGACTGAAACAAAGGAACCTTCTGGATCACTTGTTCATCTTTATTCAATAATACACCTCCTGATGGTTTATGGAGCATATCCAGTCATCCTGTTCCAGAAAAGGAAGAATGAAGATGTACAGAGCCATGACCATCCAAGTCTCCTGTCTTTTTGGTACTAAAAAGAACCCCAGAGTAAGTTCCGGAGCCTCTCTAGTTTGGTGGGACCTCTTGGATAATTCTCTGCTAGCAGATTTTGTATTTATAGTGCTGCTTATTCCCTCTGACTGGGTGAAAGGCTGGGGATTTTACTGTGAATGGGATGTGGAAGGGAAAATGGTATAATGTAACCTCTTGAAATGATCCTCTGCACCCATTAATCAGATGTTATTTGTAGTCAGGTCCTCCAGTGCAGGGACAGTAGACCCCCAATTGCCTCCAGGAGAGGTGGAAGGGGCCTCCCAAAGAAGGTATCTTGGGAAACCCGCTATTGCGGGCCACCTCTGCCACAAGGGCAGCATCTACCATTAGAGTTCCCCCCTCTGCCCCAGGTGAACTGCCTGCACGTGTGTCCTGAAAAGGTCCTTGGGATATTTTAAACTACACTTTCCCACTACTTTTCCAGGAAAAAAAAAAAAAAAAGAGAAGCATCTCCGAGGAGTGGAAAAACATACACCCACAGCAGACAAGGTCTTTCCATCTTTCTCACACCTGGATAAAAAAAAGTGTTCTTTATCTTTGAGACCCAACAAGGATGTGTCAAGCAGAGCAATGAAGAAGACTTGAAGGGCTTCGCAAAGTCAGGCATGTGTCCTTACTGAAACAGTTGCACCCTCTGCTCATCAGCCCTTCAGCTACATGAGAAATGAGCCTCATGGATGAATTAGATATGGATTGTAGCGTAGCCAACTGAGAAGAAACAGATGCCTGCGTCTCCTCAGAAATAAAGTTCTTTAAATCAGATCCCTCTGCAGTCTCAAAGTGAGCTATGTAATTCAAAGACTAAAGCAAAGGTCGATGATAAACTCGCTTCCCTAATCTATCCATTGCTCAAGACTCCTTGTTGGGAGGATGGACAGAGGAACTTTCCTTGGCAAGCTTCTTCTTAGTTGTTGCCTCCATGACCAAAACAGGTAAACATTTAAACCAAAATTGCTTATTTTCAAGGGCTGGTATAACTTTGTCGGGTCACCTTTGAATTGGTTCAGTGGTATCAAGGGTCTTTCCCATCCACTGAGAGATAAACTCAATGAGCTCATCAGCGTTTGGAGTTACCCAGGAGATAGCTGCGCAAGTACCAAAAGCTTCCAGGTACACAGACTCCTCAGGTGAAGGATTGCTAGACTTCCTGTCACCTCACTGTTTTAAGATTTCTAGGGATGTCTCCAATGGAAACATCAGGAGACTACCATGGGGATCCTTCGCCTTCATCTATGTCGGGGTCTTCAGTGATGGGAACCTCTTGCACTTCTTCCTAGGGATCTCATCAGTGAGATTCTCTGGCAAGATATCGGATGTATATCCTGTTCTTCCAGTAGAAGAGGGCAGATTTGGATTATTCAATTTGAAGTGGGATTTCAGAGTCACACAGTTAAGATTCCTATACATAGCACAAGCAGAAAACTATATTTCAAAGTGGAAAGGGATAATGAAACATGGAAAAGCTAAAGAAAGAAGGAAGGAAACACTGGGATTCTGGATGCAGGCCTTTAAGGAAACAATCATGAGAATATTGTATACAAAAAGTAGCAAAGAATTAAACCAACACAGGAATGGAGAAAGAAGATTCTGCCAATAGGCATGACTGCAATTAGGGAAACAGACAGGGGGCCGGAATTTATTGGAGAAGACTGGCAAAGGAACCAAGGTACTGGGAGCAAATAACAGAGAAGGAAAGATAAATTCCTGGCATCTTCCCATTTTATCTGGACTGCAGATTAGAGATTGCCTCCCCTATCAGGGATTGATAGAGTATAAGCAAAGAAAAAGAAATAATGAATCCTAAACAAAAGACCAGCAATGGTAGAGTTTTGACTAGAATCTGGAACAGAAGCTGCCATTAAAAATCTAATAATTAGTACAGCATATAGAATATTGCACAATAACTATAAGAATCAAATCAGAGGAGGTTAGAAAGGACTGGGAAGAGATTGGATATTGAGGGCTTTAGAGCGATAAATGAAGTAATATTATCAACTCAATATAATATTTTAATTAATAATATTTGGTTTATTGTTCGTATTAGAATATGGTATATTTGATTTTTAATTATATATTATGTGTGTATTTTTATGTATTTTTTAAGGTTTATGGTCCTTTAAATACTTGATTGTTTAATTAGTTAATTAACAATGTATTGTTGGGTGTGAGTATAAATGCAATATTGTTTTTTGTAATGACCGTCTGAAGAAGTGCATTGATTGTTTATGCATGAAAGCGCTAACGGATTAAAACACACTTTCCAGTGACTGGCGTGATTTGTTGGAGCTTCATTTGTCTGTTTTTTACAAGAGATTGGATAAGCCATTCACAAGGAAACAAATGGGAGGATATGTAGGTCTCCCAAATATGCAACAAAATCTAGATGATTTGGGATTTTTGCATGGAAATGTTTACATAGATATTTTTATACACCAAGTAACCTCCAGAGAATTTTTCCTTAGGTAGACCTGGGAACATATTTTACAGTTTCCAGTGAGCTGGTGGACTAAGGATTCCCTGTGAGATGCACCGTCGGAGATGCTGGGTGAAGCAGATTGGCCCGATGAAGGAAATTATTTTTCTGAGCTATGATACATAATCGAATTGCCTAGACATGGGTAAGGCCATGCTGTGTCCAATAATGACCGCTGCCAAAAAACTACTATTTATTATTTATTTTATTTTACATTTGTTGACCGGGCTAGTCCAACTGGATACATGTCCATTTTCAGCAGAGGCCCGGGGAGATGAGCTCCGTGCAGAAAAAAAAAATAGCAAAATAAAACATTTTTACAAACAATGTTGTTACAGGTCAATACATAAATTATCATAAAGTACCTTCCATTTTAAAATTCGAGTACAATACTAAAAATAGGTCTAATATTATACTATAGTCTGGGAGAAATAGGTCTGGGATAAGAGGAAAATAAAACCTTTATATTTACAGAGAGAATTAGAAGTTAGGCTGGAAAAATCAAAGAGGACAGAAATACATCACAGTGCCAAAGGCAGGTACAGTGGACAAAATTACAGAGAGGGCAGAAATACTTTGCAGTGCAGTAGGCAGGTACAGTTCAGATTGCAGATAGAATACAGAAAGTCAAAATAAGAGGCATAAGTGTGTGTTTTACATATATTAAAGAGTTTCCACACTAAGAGTAAGCTTAGGGGATGAACAGAAGGGTAAGGAATAGCAAAAAGGTAAAGTGGCAAGAAGGAAGGTAGAGCTAGTTATAGGGAAATAGTGGGTAGCTGTACCTGTTACGAGTAGAAAAAGTAGAAAACTGGGTAGGCGGTACCTGTTATGAGTAGAAAAAGTAGAAAACTGATCAGTCAAGTTTAGTACAGGGGCATAGCAGGTGTGTTCTTAAGAAAAGTTTCAGTTTACTACAAAATGGAAATCAAAATCTAAACCAACTATACTGGAATTAGCAAATATAGTAACAGAGATGAAACAACTGGAATTGAGATCTTTAGAAAAGGGTAGGAGCAAACTATATAGGAGAAAAGGGAATTGTGGGAACAATACAAGGGAGGAATGAGGGCTAAAAGGCAACAGAACTTAAATGAGCTATTTAAGAAAGATTGGGTAGATTATAAATGATGTACAATGTTTACAACTGGGAGTGTGTCAGTATGGTTTGCGATGGTCACTGCTCGCAACTAGGATAGTGTTGTCGTGGTTTGTTTACATTTATATGAATGTATTATCGTTTATGTAGTAAGTAATGGTTTAATGAAGATTTTTTTTTTAAAAGAGTAGAAATTGAATAATATTAATACTGCTCAGGTTACAAAATGTATAGCAATACATGTGAAGTATAATGTTTGTTATGTTAATATAGCTGCATTACTTTTATATGAATGCAAAATTTACTTAGGTCACAATAAAGGTTTTTTTTGTGGGGGGGGGGGTGGAGACACCCAGCTGGGAAGCCTGGTGTTTTGCTGCTTACTGTCCTCTTAAGAGGAAGGTTAAGGCTCTGTGCACAGAGGACGCAGACGACCCAAAGGGGTAGGAACCAGCTGAACGCCAGGAACAGACATGGCTCTCCCCAGAGAGGAATAGGCCCTGGCTCAGAAAGAATGGACCTCCCAAACCATAGTCCCTCCCTGCTCGAGTCCCTCTCAGAGGTCAAAGCCAGAGCAGAGCTCATCATTGCCAAAGCTTTGACCTGTAGAGAAGGCTCCAAAAACTTCGGAGTACACTCCAAGGGATGAAAACTCACCAGAGAACTATGGTGCCAAGAGGTCTCTGGTTCCAAGAACTCAGCAACTCTCAATGATGAAGGTAACTTGGGATCAGAGGAAGACTGTGCGAGTAGATTCGGATCAAAGTACTACAACCTATGTAGAAGTCAGAGGAGGATGCAAGATTAGAATAGTGGAAGTGTGTGGCTCCTGACCCAAGGGGGTAGGGTCTGAAGGATCTGGTGCAAGTCCCTGCACCCAGAGAATCTTCCTCACCAATCTTTCCACGTAGTCTTCAGTGCTGCTCCTAGAAGAATGAATGGAAACTATGGAAGGAGACATCAGTCTCTGCAAAATGGGAGAAGGTACTCTACACAGAACCAGGTCGACAGAAGGTGAATACCTAGCCCTTGGCAAGTAAATGATGCACTGCACTAATTCAGGAGAAAAAGCTTTTGGAGCTAAAGGAGACTTGTTTGATCAGGTCTTCAGATCAGACGTAGATTCGATCACAAAGTGTATTCAGAATTAGGTTTTGGTTCCAATTGACCAGTTGACACCAGTAATCCATGTCTACATTTACTAGAATCCGCTAAAGTAGGAACAGAGTTTTTTTTGTTTCTTAGCAGTTTGTGCCGAAGTTGGCACTGACGCAATTCGTTTCTTCGCCTTATTGGAAGCTTTTGAGGTCACAGAAGAACTAGAAATATTAGATTTGCCCTTATGTATTTTTACTGAAGGGGAAGCTCCAGATAAGGCCTCGCTAAAAAAAGAAGGCAACAGCCCTTTTAAAATAAGTATGTTCGTTTGCCCATTTAAAGCCCTATGAAAAAAAAACATGACACATTGAACAATCTTGAAGGTGAAGTGGGTCCAAACAATATACACAGAGGTTATGGCAATCAGAGTAAGGTATTTTATATCCATACTTCTGACTTTTTAAAAACAGTTTTATCCTAGTCAGCCATAATACTCCACACAACCAAAAAGAAAGGCAAAAAAATTCTGGATGGAAAGATTTTTTTTTTTGTAAAGGCAATAACAAAAAGACAAAGAGATATCAACAATGATATACCAGAAATACAGAGTGTAATGGAAAGGACTACTAATGATAATACTTAGGAGTACTAATCTGTATCTGCAGTCTTCTCCCAATAAAACTAAAAGAAGTAATAGTTTGAAGCCATTATAAACAGTCACTAAACAAGGGCAACAATGGAATTTAGCAGAATAGGTGAAAGGGAAAGAATTTTTAAGAAAACAGGCAAAATACAAAAATTCCACAACTTATCTGCTCAAGAGCACTGATAGCCACATTTAACTCGCAAAGTGGCAAACAAAATCGGAGGTCCTTAGGGCTGATGCATGCTGGGTAATGTGTAGCCTCATTACCACGAGCTATAACAATGGCAGTCTCTGCTCAGAGGGATCGGAAGCGAACCCACAGGTTGAGGAGAGAATGAAAATTGACATCAGATAAGTTATTTTAAAATAAAACAAAATGGACTTATTGACAAAAGCTACTAACTCCTTCCAACAAGAACATAACTATAGCAAATTAAACACTTGTCCACGTCTAGGCAAAGTGATACTCTAAACTCTATGCAATCTTTGATGGCTTGAATAATGCTAATCCAGTGCCTAGTCATACCTGGGACACCCTATCATAGCCTAGTCATACCTGGGACACCCTATCATGAAGTTCTTACCAAGATTTGCCATAAGCATCAAATCACAAATTCACTGCTGTATCATAACAATGAACAAACATTCTCCAGACAGACTCGCATTCCTATTTGCTATAACCATCCACAAATATGGTTCTCACTTTTGCACCTCACCCCAGAGATAAAGCATCTGTAAGCACAACACACTGGAACAATGACATTTTCTAAACACCCCCTGCCCATTTACACTTGCAGCCACTTACTCACTTCCATAATCTTTCTTAACTTTTGTACTATGCAACATTACAGATTCTTTATTCTTAAAATTTTTAAAAATACACTTCTCCCTCACCTAATGAAGTTCTTTTAATACGACTGCTTTTAATTTCCCCATTAATCTGTATCTGCAGTCTTCTCCCAATAAAACTAATCTACAATATTAAGTTTCCCATCTCTATCCAATCCCTTCCCTGCTCAAATTTACACCTTTAAAATGTCCACATTTTTGCAGAATGCCCAGATTTCTGCCTCATATTTTTGGTCTGCTCCTCATAAAGTTTCTGGTTATGACAAATCACGGACATAGAGTCACTAAACATATTTGAGTTTCAGACTTTGTAGCCTTCAAAAATGCATGCTAAAACAAATCCTGTTATTCTAGCAATTTTCCAAATTTATAAGAACAGTATTTAAAATCTTTCACTATTTTTGGGCCTTTGTCCAGATTTATTGTGCTAAGAGGCATGATTGTATTCCACTGCCCCCCCCCCCCAATTTCCTACTCTTTAAAGACAAGTGGTATTTTTTCAATACTTTTCAAAAGGAGGAAAACTATCAACTGCATTTCACTTGAAATAATTCTAATCCAAAAGACAAACATTTAAATTTGCACAGCACTCCACAATTTTCTACATTATTGCCTTATGGATCAGGCTGTGATAGAAAAGGTAACAGAGAAGTCTTTTTACCAGGTTGATAAATTATACATGGACACAGAATGAGAAATAGCTTCAATTTCCCATTCCCTAGGTAGTGTGATGACATGCAATAAACTTAAGAAGCTAGGTAAATGCATGCAAGTGTTGGTTATGTGCAACACAATGTCTCACTGTTCTCACAAAGTAATTTTTAAGCAGCACTTGGGGCTACTCCAGCCTCCACCATGGGATGCCCCAGCAGCAGAAAAACTTTTGCTCTACCTGCTGAAGGAAGGCAACTTGGCCACTAGCTTTTTCAATCAAAAGTCCCATATTCAGGTCCTCATCCTTCAAATGAATATATAGTTGCCTTAGCACTAGACCGGTAGGTCAGGTTATAACCAGTCTTGCATGGTACTTGGACATGCAGTCTTTAGCAAGAAGAAAGCTACAGTCTGAAAAAAACAGAGAATTACCAGACAGAACTTACCCACACAGATGATGAAGCCATGATTTTTTTTCAAATAAAAATCAGCAGTCCTAAAAATGAAAAAGAAAAATGCATTATGTTAGGTGAACACCCACTCTCCTGTACATTCTGTAGGCTACAATACACTTGGTAACAATCCCCTGTGACTCTCAGCACTAATTTAATGCAGCCTTTTGCCTTTGAAGACATTTAAATGCCGTGTAGAATACTTGTGCTGACACAAAGACATACCTAGCACTGTCAGCAACAAACTTGTTCAAGTTTTTATTTTTATTCTTTCAGCAACTGCTAACAGTCACATCTCTGCAAATCAGACTCGAGCTTATTTTTCACAGCCAAAAATGAAAGGGGCTTCATTTAGACAACAATGAGGGTTGCTTGTGCCCTCTTCAGAATCCAAAAATAAGAACACATTTACCATAACGTCCAAGCTACAATACCTTCCCCTATGCAAATACATGCTCTAGCTCATTTTATGATGAAAGTACCAGCAGTGGCCTGTGTCACATGCACACCCCCAGGTCATGGGCCATCCTCCTTTGTCCTTCAATTCAAAACTGGGCCTACCCCCTCCCAATCCCTTTAGAATAGGCATGTCGACTTCCATGTCAGGTCCATCAATTGCCCGCACTGCCAAATCAAAAAAAGGACTATTTGGGCCATTGTTAGGGCTTTATCCTTCAATGTCACTGAGGTGGCTAATGCACACTAAGGTATGGCAGCAGAAACATGGTTAAGCTGAAATGCATGTTCCGATGAACTTGTAACCCACTGTATACAATAATACATACAATGACTGCAGACAAGCTGTCTAATGAAACAGTCATGTTCAGTTCTCATCCAAAAAAACAAACAAAACCGCATTCTAGAGTGTTGATGTTTTCTGAGACTACTACAGGGGTAAAAGCACAATTCTACAATAAAACACATTAGTATTCTATTCAAAAACGTGCATGCTGATCAGTCAGCCCAACCACCATGCTTGTTGTAAATCGAGCATATTCCAATTCAAGTCCAGACTTTCTTCTATTAGTATTACGCTATGGAAGCATGCTTTTCTACTGTCCAGATTTTCACAGAATGTCCAGAATTTTGCATCATTATTTTGGTCTGTCCCTCATAAATCTGTGGTTTTCCAACAAAAAAAGTAGAGTGAATTCACTAAATGACTTTTCCACTTCAGAATTCATATCATTCAGGCAATGCATGATGACATACATCCTGGTATTCTAACAGCTTCCTGGTATTCTAACAGCTTTCTAAGTTTATAAGAGCAATGTTTACAATCTGTCCCCATTTTACAGCCTTTGTCCCTGTCATTTAAGTCTTTGCAACATTTTTTGAGCTAACAGGCAGAGAGGTATGTAGTAAGGACAAGACAAACACAAGGAAAATCAGGTACATTCTCTCAAAACTGTAAACTGTTCAGATTTCAGAGGGTTTTATACAGAGTTTATATAAAAGAATGAAAAACGTCCATTCTTCACAGGTTTCTAACAGCACTGATGTACTGTGCAAGCTTTGGAATGCAAGTCCCCATATGCATGTGCAGTGCATCAACAAACATGGCAGAATGAGGAAACAAGGTGAAGGAACACTACAGCATCGTAATAAAATATATTACTTAAGTAAATGAGAACATCTTTGTCACAACTTGTATCAAACAATGCCAGCCATGGGTAAATCCTCAATATACCCATGCCCACTCAAATCTGTTATTGCTTAGATAGCCATTGTGCATTTCAAACTTGCATTCTTTTTAAAAATTCTGAAAGAAAAAAGGCATAGCCAAAGCAAAACATATTTTGAGGCAAAAAATACAAAAAAAAAATGTTTATTTAAAGATGACAACCATTTTGGCCCCTTTTCAGCAATTCTGTAAAACTGAAGAATGACTTTTTTTTTTTGCTCTTGCATGCAAAGATGGAAAATGCAGGACAATATTCAATATTTTGCATTTCCTCTAGTATCTTCCTAACAAGACTAGTACAATAAACCACATTAATAACATGTACTAAATATCAAATTATCATGTAAAACCATCCCTATGCAAAAGACTGACACAATCTAAAAAGATGATTTTAGGGTAATGCTATCAAAAAATGAAAGCCAGTACAAAAGTGCATTATTTATTCTTTCGATATTTAAAAAAGTTAAAACAATTTTAATTTACATCAAATTCAGTTAATTTATTACCATCCAACAATGGATAATTAAACAAGTTAACAAATAGACAGTGTCATTGCAGCCAACAAAAGCACTAAAAAACAAAACCAATGGCTCACGTAGCGTCAACAAGGCTTTCTGGGGCAGGAATAGTCTGTCAGTCAACTGAAGTTTACATAAGAAACTTTACATAAAATAAATAGTAGTTAAGCACTTTTGCACCTCAAGACACGAGACGACCTAAACAGTTAATGACAAAAACAATCCTTCATTTTATAATATACTTAAATGTCTTAATTGGATGAATCACACGATTTAAGAGAAACTAACACACACTACATTAACAACAGACCAAAAACTGTTCAAAAATACTGCAATCACATAAAAAATAAAAAAAAATCCATAAATACATTACAAGACAATACAGTTAATTTTACGAAATTCCTTGTACTTCTGAAATAAACAGTAAACAATGGGAAAATTAATGTTCTAAATCAGCTAGCCTCATTTTTAATATAGATGCAATGCTGGTATGTTTATTAAGCCCTGGTTGACTACTGCATTTAGTCCTAACTGCCAAATGAGTTCCCTCCTTTCTATTAAAATTTCTCATGCACCCCCTTTACTATGTTTAGGGATCACTTCCAGCACCCCAAATAAAAATTTAGTGAATGAAGACCAAGGGTATGTTTGTCTAAATAAATGTTACTGTTAACTTAGGTTATTGTGCATGTATGTTCGTATAACCTCTTATGCAGTTGGGTTTTCCCTAAGTAAAGGTAATTACATCCATTGCAGACAGCAAGGTACCTAACCTAATAGTGGCGCAATTTTCATCTCTCAACAACTTCAGTTGGAGCTGTTCCTACCAATATTTTTAGTTGCTTCATGATGCATCTACTTTGGTTGCATGCACCACAATGACTAGTATCCCTAGTCGTAAAATGCTTTTTTGAAAAATCATTCTTGGGGCGTTCCACTAAAACCGTAAATTTTTACCAGTTTTAAATACAAAATTTAAGGACTAGAAAATAATTGTCATGGATATGGAAAGTAAGATAAAAGCAGGAAAGATGTTATTACCTTTGGTCCTATACACAGGCCAGCCATACTTCAGCCAGAGGAAAAGCCCAGTATGACAATTATGGAAGGAAGATGGTAAATGGTATTAGCAGAGTTTTCTTCCTGAACAGGGTTCACAGTTTCATAGACAAGTGCCCAGTAATCGATCTACAGCCCATGAGGCTAGTCGATAAACCATATTCACTAGTTCGCTCCAGCTTCAAGGAGGGCATCACGATTTGCACCATAGGTTTACCTTAAAGTTGGCAAGAAAGCTTCTTTTGTTGACATACATGGTTTCTATATGTGATAAACATACAGTAGGATATAAACATACATCCGGTCTTGCTCACTTGGAGTTTTAGTTTCTTTAATCATGTATTTTAGTAACTGCAATGGAAATTCAAGGAAGGCTGGATCTTTCATGGTTCAAAAGAATAGAAACAACCCCCCCCCCTCAGAACAGTCTATAAAAAAGACAGAGTAGAGAAAGGACTACCATACTTATCCAGATTAGTGTGGATCTGAAGCCAGTTTGTCCTTTTTGTGAGGAATGTTGATGGCTCAGAGTGATTCGTTCAGACCAATACATGCAAAAAGGGATATTATATTTAACAACAGGTCTGAAGAAACAAAAGGGGAAGTGAGAGACTTCTTTGCATTTAAAGGAGATGCCTTCGGAGATTAGAGGAGGTAGGCAGAAGAACTTCTGAAAGTACAGTTTTGTACCTACCATAAATGTAGATGTCCGATAGGAATGCATCTGCAGTCCTTACAAATGGGTAGTCCTGTCGTCAGGCAGCCCTTCGGTCGGCCGGATTCCAAAGTCTGGGTTTGGCTTCGGCTGGTGTCGCACTTCACCCGACGTCATAGCTGCAGTTTTTTGGGTATAAAGGCATCAGCCGACGCCATCTTCCTCAGTGTTTCTTGCCCCAGATGCCAGGTGCCCTCTTTGATGGCTAAATTTGGATAAATGCCAATGTTTCCAAATAGTAGAGAGCAAACACATAAAATAAGCATGTATGTACATATATACAAACAAATACACCATAATAGATCCCCAAGCTAGCTGAAGGATGGCAAATACCCTAGGAGTACCACAGAGGGAAGGTGGGGTAATCCTGACTGCAGATGCATTCCTATCGGACATCTACATTTATGGTAGGTACAAAACTGTACTATGTCCTTCAAGGATGCATCTGCAGTCCTTACAAATGGGTAGAATACCATAGCTAAACTAGGGGAGGAGGAAAAAGTAGAGATTATGGTGTAGTTAGGATCCCTTGCAAAACAGCAGTGGCAAAACCTGCTCGGGATCTAGAGTATAAAGGTAAATTGTAATGCTTGGCAAATGTATGCACGGAGGTCCAAGTAGCAGCCTCTATAATGTCCTTGGTAGCCACTCCTCGTAAGAAAGCTGTGGTAGTGGCTGTAGCCCTTGTGGAGTGAGGCCTGATGTTCTCTGGAGTTTTCTTTCCATGGTAGGAGTAACAAAATCTAATGCAATTTCCTATCCATTTGGAGATTGTCTGTTTTGAAATAGATTTTCCTTCCTTTCCTGTTGCATATGCTACCAGAAGCTGGTCAGTTTTTCTATTGGACTTGGTCCTGTCCAGGTAGTAGCGTAATTGCCTATGTACATCCAAGGCATGCAACAGTCTTCCTCCCCTGTTCTGTGGGTTGGGGAAGAATGTAGGTAGGTGGATAGCCTGATTTAAAGACACTCTGGATACCACCTTAGGCATAAATGTGGGATTTGTTCTCATGGACACTATCTTGATGGAAGATCAGGAAGGGTTGCACTGCCATTAATGCCTGTAGTTCAGAGACCCTTCTTGCTGAGGTGATTGCCAGTAGGAAAGCAGTCTTCCAGGATAAGTATTGTAATTCTGCTGTTGCTGCTGGTTCGAAAGGGGGAAGTGTCAATTTTTCTAACACAAAGTTCAAGTCCCATGCTGGCAATGGTGGTTTCCTGGGAGGTTTTACATTTTTAATTCCTCTCAGAAACTGTCTGAGCAGAGGATGAGAGAAGACAGGAGGATCCAAGCTGTATTCTGCTGAAATAGCTGATGCATGTATCTTGATGGAAGAATAGGACAGGCCTGCATGGAAAAGCTCTGCCAAGTACTCCAGGATGTTGGCTATGTTTACTAGCGCCACATCTTCTCCTTTGCAGTACTCCAAATGAGATATCTTTTCCATTTTGCTGCATAATTCTTTCTTGTTGAAGGTCTACGAGCCTCAAGGATTATGTCTTTAACCCTTTGGGATAAATCTGGGTTAATTGTCCTTATGTAATGTTCCAGGCAGTTAGCTGCAGAGTTTTCAGGTTTGGATGCAGGATGTTGTAGTAGTTCTGTGTTAACAGCAATGGGATCAGGGGCAGTGTCCATATTTGTTCCCGAGACATGCTCCTCAGCAATGGGTACCAATGTTGTCTTGGCCAGTCTGGAGCTATCAGAATGATCCTTGGACGTTCCTCTTTGATCTTCAAAAGCACCTTGTGCATCAAAGGAAGTGGTGGGAATGCATAAGCTGTCAGGTTTTTCCAACTGAAAGATAGGAGTCCACCTTCCAAGCAAGTGGGTGGTACGTCCTTGTGCAGAATTTCTTTAGCTGGTGATTGAGTGGGGATGCAAATAAGTCTATTTGTGGTAATCCCCATTCTCTTGTGATGGCTTTGAAGATGTCCGGATGCAGCATCCATTCGTGGGCATCTGTAGTAGTTCTGCTTAAAATGTCTGCCAGAATGTTTTCTTTTCCGTACAAAATTGCTTGTAACTGAATGTTGTAGCTCAGAGCCACATCCCATAGGTCCAGTGCCAGCCGGCATAGAGGATATGAATGTGTGCCTCCCTGTTTGTTGATGTACCACATAACTGTGGTGTTGTCTGTCCTTATCATCAACTGACCTTCTTGGAGAAATGGTCTGAATGACTGGATTGCCAATTTTACTGCCAGCATTTCCTTTAGATTTATGTGCAGGTGCAGCTGGTCTTGAGTCCATAAGCCTTGTATGCACTTGTCCAGCATGTGTGCCCCCCAACCGCGGTCTAAGGCATCTGTCGTGATGGTTTGGCTTGGTTGACTGTTGCAGAAGGGCAATCCTTTGTTTGATGGACAGGCCTGAGCCCACCATAGGAACTCTTGTTTTAGGCATGGGATTATTGGAATTTTGGCTTCTAGGCTGTGCTTGTGTTGGGACCACAAATTCTTCAGGTACCACTGTAGCTTTCTCATATGCAGTCTGGCATGAGGGACCAGAATTATGCAGGATGCCATGAAGCCTAGGGCTTGCAGTACTTTTCTTGCAGTTAGATGGTTCTGCTTTGTTAATGCCAAGAAGTAGAGAGGTAATTGCTCTTGTTTCTCTGCAGTTAGGAATGCCATTTGTTTTGATGTGTCCAGCTCTGCACCCAGAAAAGTTATTCTTTGGGATGGAGTCAGCCTTGACTTTTTTATATTGACTGTATATCCCAGGGCTTGCAGTAGGTAAATGACTCTTTGTAAGTCTTCTGTTAGTTTGCTTTTGTTGTCCGCTTGAATCAGGCAGTCGTCCAGGCAGGGATAAATTTGGATCCCCTGAAGTCTGCAATGAGCAATTACTGATGCCAGGCATTTCGTGAACACTCTGGGTGCAGTAGATAAGCCAAAGGGCAATGCTGAGAATTGATAATGCTCTGATCCTGCAAGAAATCTGAGGTATCTTCTGCAAATTGGTTGTATGGGGACGTGCAGGTATGCCTCCTTGAGATCTAGAGTTACCAGCCAAGACTCCTTGCCCAGCATGGGAAGAAGCTGCTGTAGGGTCAGCATTTTGAATTTTGGAACAATGAGGAATGTGTTTAAAGCAGACAGGTCGAGAATAGGCCTCCATTTGTTCTCTTTTCTTGGTACCAGGAAGAGTCTGGAGTAAATCCCTTTCCTTGCTCCATAGATGGTACCTTTTCCACAGCTCTCATTCTTAATAATTGAGATATTTGCTTTAGAGCTTCTGCCCTTTGAGTAGGTGGTAGGTTTGGCATTCCTCTTTTCCTGGTAGAGTATGGAAATGGAACCTGTAACCTTGGTCTATAGTTTGCAAAATCCATTTTTCCCTTGTGATGCAATGCCAGTTCTTTGAAAATAAAGTTAGCTTTCCGCCCAAGGGTGCTTTCAGTTGTTCCCTGGTATGTGCCACATCCAAGTCACTGTGATTGTGTTGTTGTAGTGGTGGTGGCTGCGTCCGTGCCTCACTGGTTGTTACCTTGCCACTGGCGCCCCTGTAGGCACCCCTGGATTGGTTTCTGCCTCTTGAACGCCTATTCCTGCCTCTCTGTGTCTTAGAGGAGTCTGGAAAGGACCAATTTTGGAGGGCCAGTTCCTGCTAAACCTTGGAGGTTGAACCTGTAAGAAATCTTTCACTGTTTGTACAGATTTCGTCTTCTCTTCCATCTTCTTTAGTACCTGCTGTGCAGGGGAACCAAATAAATTGACCTTGTCCATGGGTGCATCCAAAAGCTTAGATTTGACATGGTCTGGTAATGCCTGCTCTTTCAACCATGCATGTCTCCGGATAACTGTGCCTGTCATGGCTGATCTAAAGGAAGCCTCCAGTGCATCGTAGCCATGGTTACTAACCTGCTGTATGTTATGTACCATTTCCTGAACATATTTTTTATCTAGAGATTCTTCAGAGGACAGCTTTTTAGTTAACTGGTCAAGCATAAACTCTTGATATTGAATCATATGGAATTGGCAGTTCAAAGCTCTAGCTGACAAAGTAGCAGAAGTGTAAACTTTTTTACCCCATCTCTAAGGATCTGGATTCCCTTTCAGAGGGAGGGGTTTTTAGCAGATGTAGTTGCTACAGCTTTAGGACCCTGGGAGATAGTCTCTGGATCTGCAAAAGGAGCCTTGTATAAATGGTGAAGAGTGTCCGGGAACCTGTAGAACCTATCGGGCTTAGCAGGGGCCGGAGGTAATGAATCAGGAGCAGTGCAAGCATCATTAAATGCATCATCTACAACAGAAAGAACTGGAGGTATAGCTAAAGGCCTATGCTGTGGCAAATGTAGAAAGGTTCTAAGCCTTTTTCTGGAGTCTGAGAAATCTTGCCCCTGCCACTGAAATTGTTCCCTCATAGCATGCAAGGTTTCCCCAAAGGAAAATTCCTCAGGTGGAGAGGCTGAAGAAATGGACTCTTCAGAATCAGAGTCTTCGTAAGGGGAATAAGGAGCCTCAGCAGGGTCTGTATGTTCTGAGTCATCAGAGGAGTCATCTGTGGATACTGGTTCAGGGGGCTCTGCTCTAGGCCTCTTCTCTGGAGGTGGATGAGAGGCCCTGTCTGGATGAGGCTGGGAGCCACGAATTAAAGAAATGAGATCCTCAGCCAAAGAAAGCATATGGGAACTGGAGCTGGGCCTGTGAGAGGGGGGTTTAACGGGCACCGTTTTTGAAGCTTTAGCTGCTTTAGCCCTGGCAAAGGCCTTAATAGACATGGCTGCAGGAGGCCTAGCAGCTCCACGTGCAGGGGTTGAAATATCCAAGGGAATAGTGTCTAATAATTCCTGGGAAACCGCAACAGAAGGGTGGATTTCAGAAGCCGATTCCACCAGGCTGGAAGAGGCCTCGGTAGAAGGCATGTTTTCGGCCGGGGGAAGAACCGCTTGCTCGGTTTCAGCCGAAACAGAGACACTCGTGGTTGGCTTAACCACGGTTTCGGCCGAAACCACGGACTGCGAGTGTCGGTCCTTTTCCCTGCGTTTTTTGGTAATTTGTGAAGTTGGAGGGTCCGACTGCATGATATAAGCAAATTCAGAGCCGAAAAACTGTTCTGCAAATTCTGACCGACGTCTAAGCATCCGTCGGTTAAAAGAAGCACAGGCTAGACAAGCTGCTACGTCGTGGTCTGGGCCTAAACAAGGTAAGCAGTAAGAGTGGAAATCTTTATGAGGTATTTGTTTCCCACAAGTTAAACAGTTATTCACTTTTTCTGACATCGGCTGAGGCAAGAAAGAGTCCCCAACGGGGTACTTAGCTTTTTAGAAGTCTTCGAAGTAGTATTCGGTATGAAATCTCTGGTTCTGACCGACCAGCACTTGCGAACAGCTTCTGCTTCGGGCGCCACGCGGCAAGAAAGACGGAGGAAGATGGCGTCGGCTGATGCCTTTATACCCGAAAAACTGCAGCTATGACGTCGGGTGGAGTGCGACACCAGCCAAAGCCAGACCCAGACTTTGGAATCCGGCCGACCGAAGGGCTGCCTGACAGGACTACCCATTTGCAAGGACTGCAGATGCATCCTTGAAGGACATCAACTGAAAAGACATGATGGTCAAAAGATGAGGAAAAAGTGTGACTAGATCCTTTACGACAAGTGTCTGACTTGAGCGGTGGCATCATCTGTATGGGATGAGGAGGAAAGATTTTGTTTGCTAAAGTGAACTATTACATTTGTCACATTTAAATTTGAGACCACTGCCCTTGCACCATTTCTTAATAGTCTAACCTATGCTGGACCAATTAGGAGTCTGTGAAAGATAGAACATCCAATTTGCAATAGCCTGAGAACTTAGATAATCATACAGCAGAAATGTTAGCCCTAGGGGCTGGAAAATACTGGACAAGTAGGAGAGGGTCAAGCAAAAGTTGCGGTAACATTTTTGCTTTCAGACTTGGCACCTATTCGCACAGCATATGTTCTGTCAGACAACTAGTTAGCCCTCCCCAGCAGAAAATAAAGATTAAAAAGTCTGCCAATAACACCTGTATGGGAAATTGTGACAAAGGCCTTGGCAAGGTCTAAATAAGTTCTATTTACTGTACAGCCTCTATCCAGTGCTTCAGTAACTTTTTCAAAGTAATTAGAGGGGTCAAAGAAACAGTGCACGCCTATGATAAACTGAAAATCTCAACGCTAGACCATCACAAATGTCTAGATATAAAAGGTCTGCAACAGTATGCTCCAAATACATATGAAGCTAATGGATACCAATGTGTCAAACTTTAGCATGGTCTATGGCTGGGGCATCCTTGTGCAACAGTTTTTACACTGGCAGTTTTTCACGTTTTAGGAATATAACCAGTGGAGATCATCAGAAAGGCTGTATTTGGTACCAGTAATTAAGCAATGCAGTATATTATCAAAGCTCATGGATGATTTGTTTGTTTTTTTAATTTTAAAAGGGTTAACAGGACCTACAGCTGTAAGCTAGGATACAAGTTATTTCCTTCGAGTCAGAATGGGCAGTATTATTGTGGAATAGTTAACAAAAAAGCTTAAGCTACTCAGCTGATGCTTATGTTTAAAGCTCCAGAGATGTAGTAAGGTAACATGTTTAACTAGCAATCAAAAAATGGTAAAGGCATGAAAGTGAAACTCGAGACTAAACAAGCTGCAAATAAAGTACTTAATACTGTAGAGATTAGACTTACAGATGGCATCATTGAAAGATGGAGGAAGGAAATCTCATACTAATGAAAGATGCACTTAGAAACAACGTATTAGAAAGTAATGCTGAGATCAATTAGTTAAATGGATAGAAACTGAAAGAAAGGAGAGTGCTGCAAAGAACATAGTTATGATGGAAACTGGGGAGTGTAAAGTGTTACAGAGATCCCCCACTGGTAATAATGTTAACTTGTATTACTAATCAATGTGATTAACACAACTGTTTCAAAATGATCCAAAAGGAAAACTTGAACAGCACTCTAGGTGACCCACAAGCCTTTTCTAAGAGATTAAGGTACATTTGAATAAGCCTCATGAAAAGGTAGGATTGTTTAATAGAAAAATTTTAGTACCAGAGTACACACACACAAACACACCACACACAGTTATGGGAAAAGACCAGCTTATTAAAATTTATATCACTTTCAGTTTATTAATGATGCTATAACATAATTGTTAAAAAGCAAATGTAATTTGTATGCAGGGCTGGGAAAAATACAGCTTCATAAGCCACAGTATTGCTGTCTTTTAAACTGCATTCTTTTAGTATGTAATAAGAGAATAGTACGAGTTGCAGTTACTACAAAAGGTATTTGTTAGCCCGACTCCTCCAGGCTAGGAGTGCATTTTTGCTAGGCAGGTTTGAAACATTCAAGCTCAAAAAACAAGACCCCTTGGAAGCAGGTGGATCACGGATAGGAAGATTTAAATGCAAGTATGAGAGAGGTTTTTATTCTGTCAGTGTATCAATGTAGGAGAGAAAGAAAATAAAAGTTAAAAAAAGTTAAACAAGTTCATGAGCCCACCACATGATTGGGATGTAGACTATATACTGTTAAAACAAATTCATGAGCCTACCGCATGATAGGACTTACAGGTATGAGTTGTTAAAATAAATTCATGACCCCAAAGCACGGTGGGACAGTGTGATTGTGTGAAAGTACCCTCAGAGGGTCCGAAAGAGTGGTCAGTTCTGGACAGTACCTATCCTCCCAGTTATCCTGACCGCAATGCTGGAACTGTAACTTTAAAGCTCACACAGATACAAAAGCAAGGGGGGTGCTGTGGGAAAAAAGGCTGATCGAAACCTTTCCTCTGTTGCTGCGTGCCAACAGACTTCTACCTTTCCCTTCCTGTACGGTGTGTGGCTTCCTACAGTTATTTTCTATCTTTGGAACTGCCAGGATCCAGTTGTAGTAAGGCAAGCCTAACATTTTTATTATTACCGATTTATAAAAGAAAAATGGGAGCAAAGATAAGCAAGCAAGATCAAATTCCTAAAAAGGGAACACCTGCATATTATGTATTTTAACTATGGGAAGTAAAGTTGTAAATATTTGCATGACTGGTTTCAGCTTACTAAGAATTGTGCTGGTGGGGTATTTCCATTAAATGGGACTTCTAAGACTAAATTGCTTTCAGTGAATGGTATTTTAAAAGAAAAGCAAAGTGGGGAACAAATAACAGCATTTTATTCTTGGTACAGTGAAGCACTTAAAAGGGAAAAAGGAGACTGCATTAAAACGGCTGCAAGATGTTAAGAAAATTGTTGCAACAAGTAAGAGAGGTTAAGAAGCCAGTACAGACCAGTAAAAAGGGATCCCTTTATCCAGTCTTAGCAGAGTTGGAACAAACTGAAAATGGCTAAAAAGCAGAAATGTCTAAAGAGGATAATAATCCTCCAGTAGCTACTGCACCCCACCCCCACAAGTACTGATATGGGTGGCCCCTGTACAAGATTCTGCTGATGTTCTTCGTGTTTCACTGTTGCAGTCATCACACTTGGGTTATCCTGCCAGGGGTAGCCCTCATTCGGCCTGAATACCAGAGGCTTTGCGAGGCTTTGTATTTATGCATCTGTTGCCGTCACTAAAGGACGGATGTCAGGTCGTCAGTGGTATAAAAACAGGCAGCAGACACCATTACATCAGTCTTTCTTGCCAAAGAGCCTGAAGCAGAAGCAGTTCACATGACTGCTGGTCAGCTGTTACCAGAGTTTTCTTTTCCGAATTGAAGTTGATCTTCTAAAGCCAAGTACCCAGTTGGGAATCCTTTTTTTTCTTGCTCTAACCGATGTCAGAAAAAGTTAATAGTCTTGCCTGTGGAAAGCAAATATCACACAGACTTTCATTCTTACTGCGTCACCTGTTTAGGCCCAGACCACGATGTCCCTTGCTGTCACTTCTGTGCTTTGTTCAATGCCAGAACTATACATAGTCGGGCCCTTATTGTAGCTAAATATTTTCGCTCTCAGTCCTCATTCTGATATGGCTTCGGTAAGCCATCCAACTATTGATCTTCCAAAAAAAATAAAGATGGACAGACCACAAAAGTCCAAAACTGCCAATGACGCTTCTGCTAAGCTAGTCGTCAGTTCTCCAGTCCTCATTGAGGCGCTTTCACAGCCCCTGATGCCCGCTTCTGTGGATTCGCAGGGCACTACAGAGACCCGTTCGGAGTCAGTTATGCAGCAAGATTCTGTGACTAAGGATTCTGCGGATGTCTCTATCTTGGATGGGTCTGGAGCTGCTGAACAGACATCAGCTTGCGAGGAAGTTCTTCACACTACCGATACTCGGCACAAACGGATTTCTTTCGTGTCTTCAGTTCTTTCTAAAACTACCAAGTTTCTAAGGCCCAAGGTACGAACTACGCCTAAAAAACAGATGACCCAAGCTCAGGCACCCATTTCCATGCCTCACTCTCAAATGCTTAAAATGGCAGAAGACCTTGTGATGCTTATTAGGGGAAACCAGACTACCCCTTCCAAAAGAAAGAGACTTATCCCCAGTAGTTTCATCTGAACAGGAGTCAGATGACTCAGGTTCCTGAATATGAAGACATGCAACCCCTCTCTGCTTATGAGGATTCTGATGCAGAGGAATCCATTCCTTCAGTCTCTCCTCCCGAGGATTGTTCTTTTGGTGAAACCCTTCATACTTTAAGGGAGCATTTCCAATGGGAATGTCAGGACTACTCAGTCAAAAAAAGAGAGATTTGGGGAATTCTTAGATTTACCACAGCACAGACCTTTAGCCATTCCTCCTTTCCTGGATGTTGTGGATGATGTTTTTATGGAATCCAGTTTGACTCCAGACACCCTTCCTCCTGCTCCCAGGAAAGCTGACAGGTACTAGAGTCCCAGACTCTCTCAAATTCCTTTTCAAAAATCCTACTGCTGACCCAAAGGTAATATCCCAAGGACCTAAAGTAGTTAAAGCAATGTCCGCTAAGAATCCCACCCCCTCAAGTAGTTAAAGCAATGTCCGCTAAGAATCCCACCCCCTCACACAGGGATTCCAAAGCTTTAGACAGCTGGGGTAAAAAAGTAGGGTTCCTATTACATGAACGAACTTTTCAAAGTTCGAATGTCATATGGTTTAACTTTGAAAAGTTCAAAGGTTAAATGTAATGGAGCTGTATGGTGCAGAATGGGAGAATTTCCCTTTTCTGCACTGAAGTACGATCTCTGAGTTTGTATATTTAAGTACGGGGGTGTGGGGGGTGTATGGGGGCTTGTCCCCCTGCTCAGAGCATCAAGGTAAGTTTTATTTATTTTCTGATGTTTTATTATATATTCGAAGTTTCAAACTTTGATCACATGTTGAACATATGGGATTCAAAGTTTTAAAACTTCGAATATATAATATAGACCCAAAAAAGTATACACCTCTGCAACTCTTGCTATTAGAGCACTAAACTGTCAGTTCCACATGCTGAAATATCAGCAGCATACCACGGAACTCCTCAAACAAAAATATCTTCCTTTCCTGCTTGTGCAGAAAATAAAGAATTACAAGAGCTTATGCATTCTGCAAGCCAAGTTACTAAGCACAACTTGCAATGTGGCTTTCATGCCCTAGAAGCATCTTGCAGGGCAGCAGTCACTGGTTCTGTTCTTAGATGACTTGCTTGGCTTAAGGAACAGACCCTGCCAGACCATGTCAAATCAAAATTATTGGATACACCATTGAACAAAGAATTTGTTTGGCACCAAGGCAGAAGAGGTCTTAAAAAAGATGAGATAAAATCTATGCAGACAGTTAAAGACTTTTTGCAGGTCCAGTCTCTGGGGTTCAGTAGGCATTGCTCCTCCAAGCACTGGTCATTTCTGGCCCCCTCCAGGCCAGCTCAGCCTAGACCCAGGGGAAGCACACCCCCCCCCCCCCAGACAGCAGTCCCAGGGAATGCAGAGATCTAAACAATGGCGTTCCTCCTCTTCAAAAACAGGGAGTGCTAAGCCACCCCCTTATAGTAAGAACTCACTATGACTTTACACTTCCACCCCTTACCTCTGCCCACCTGCTTGTGCCCCTAGGAGGAAAACTCTCCTTCCATGCAAACAATCGGGCCTCTATTACCAATGACCGATGGGTCCTCAACATAGTGTCCCAGGGATACAAATTTTATTTCCACATACTGCCACCCCCCAAAGGGTTCCCAGATCTTCTTCCAAACAACTGGGAAGAAGACAAAAAGCAAGTCCTTTCCCTGCTCTCCATGAGGGCAATACATCATGTTCCTGCAGAATGGAGAGGCCAAGGTTTCTACTCCAGACTCTTCCTGGTACCCAGAAAAGAGAGCACATTATGCCCCATCCTCGATCTATCCATTCTAAACACTTTTCTGGCGATACCAAAATTCAAAATTCTCACTCTCCAGCAGCTTCTTCCTATGCTTTCCAAGGATGCTTGGTTAGCCACCCTAGACCTAAAAGAGGCCTACCTACACATCCCAATCAGGGAATCTTGCAGGAAATATCTGTTTCAGGGCAGGATCTATGCACTTTCAGTTCTCTCAGTTTCCCTTTGGCTTATCCACTGCTCCTAGAGTTTTCACAAAATACCTGGCTCCAGCCATTGCTTTTTGCAGACAAAGAAATATTCAAATTTACCCCTACTTAGACGATTGTCTGATTCAGGCAGACAGTCAGGTAAAGCTGTTACAGCACCTGACCTTTATAAAGGAACTACTGACCTCCCTGGGGCATATCAATGAAAAGAAATCAAAACTAGTCTCCACACAAAAAATTGTATTCCTTGGAGCAAGCCTGGACACAGCACCCCATATGGCATTCCTTATACCAGAAAAACAAGCCTACCCGACAGGCTGCTTCTCTCAACTAGCCACCAGAACCCAGTTACTCGCAAGGAAAATCCTGTGAGCTCTAGGGTTCAAGGCCTCCTGCATTCTACTCATTCCATATGCCAGACTGCATATGAGGAAACCACAATGGTACCTAAAAAGCCTTTGGTGTCAACAACACCTGGAAAAGTACAGTTTTGTACCTACCATAAATGTAGATGTTCGAAGATCCACATTGCTGCAGTCCTAACACTTGGGGTAGTCCACTGTCCCAGTCGGCCCGAATACCAAAGTATAAGGCTGACGTCGGTCAAGGCGCATTTGTCTGACATCAGGACGTCAGGGTACAAATGCGCATGACCGACGTCATATCCTCAGTCTTTTCTTGCCCCAGATGTCAGAAGACCCTAAAAAGATAAGGCCAAAACCCAAAAACACCAAAACACTCCTGTACCTAATATATGTACAATATATACAAATTTACAAAAAATAGAACCTCACCCACACAACCACCCCTAAACACAGAGGGAAGGAGGGAGGGATTGGACTGCAGCAATGTGGATCTTGAACATCTACATTTATGGTAGGTACAAAACTGTACTATGTTCTTCATCTCACATTGCTGCAGTCCTAACACTTGGGTAGAATCCCAAAGCAGAGGTAAGGGAGGATGGCTAAACTATAATGAAGCAGGAGCTGCCAAAATGCCCTGCAACACAGCAGTGGCAAAACCAGCCCTGGACTTAGAATAGAGAGGAAGGTGGTAATGCTTGGAGAAAGTATGCACTGAACTCCAAGTAGCTGCCTCCAAAATATCCTTAGTTGCCACCCCCCTTAGAAATGCTGTTGAAGTGGCAGTAGCCCTAGTGGAATGAGGCCTAATCCCAGCTGGAATCTCCTTGCCATGATGGGAGTAACAGAATGCAATGCAAAACCCAATCCACTTAGATATAGTTTGTTTTGACACAGGCTTGCCCTGAGAACTCAAAAGCAAAAGAAACAAATAACTGCTGAGACTGCCTAAAATCCCTAGTCCTGCTTAAATAATAACGCAACTGCCTGTGTACATCTAAAGTGTGCAAAATCTTTTCCCCCCTATTTTGGGGATCTGCATAAAAAGTAGGCAAATGAATAGTTTGGTTTAAAGCCACACTAGAAACCACCTTAGGCATAAATGAAGGATTAGTACGTAATGATACCCTATCCTTATGAAAATCAAAAAGGCTCAACCGCCATAAGGGCCTGCAATTCAGAAACCCTTCTTGCAGAAGTAATGGCCAACAAAAAAGCAGTCTTCCATGACAAGTATTTCAACTCAGCAGTAGCCAAGAGGCTCAAAAGGTTGTAGAGTAAGTTTCTCCAACACAAAATTGAGGTCCCAAGCAGGAGTAGGAGCTCTACGGGGGTCTTATATTCTTTGCCCCTCTAAGAAATTGCTTGAACAAAGGATGAGAAAACAATGGTGGGTCACAATCATAGTGAGCTGAAATTGCTGCAGCATGAATCTTAATGGAAGAGAAAGACAAACCTTTGTCCAATAGCTCAGTAAGATATTGAAGAGCCCCACTCAAATTAGGCTCAGAAACATCCAAATCCTTTGCTGCACTCCAAAATAAAAATCTCTTCCATTTTTCTGCATACACTTTACGTGTACTAGGTCTTCTGGCTTCCATAATCACATTCAAAACTTGTTGAGGAAGTTGAGACCTGCTGTGGTTCAAAACAGAATATGCCAGGCTGTTAGATGAGAGTGAAGCTTGACATTGAGTAGATGACCGTCCCTCTGAGACAAAAGGTGTGGAATTAAAGGTAAAGGCCATGGAGGCTTTCTTACCAGATTCCTCAGTAATGGGCATCAGTGTTGCAGAGGCCAATCCGGAGCTATCAAAATCATCCTTGGCTTGTCTTGTCTGACCTTTAGGAGTACCTTTGGGAGGAGAGGCAGAGGTGGAAAGGCATACACATGAAGATTTTCCCAACTGAACGAAAGAGCATCCACTTTCCAAGCTGTGTGATGAAACCTTTCGCAAAACTTTGGCAGCTGGTGGTTTAGTGGAGAAGCGAACAGATCTATGTCTGGAGTTCCCCATGACACTGTAAATTTTTGAAATACATGAAGATCCAGTTTCCACTCGTGGGGATCCATGATTTGCCTGCTTAACACATCTGCTAAGGAGTTTTGTGCTCCTGGCAGAAACCTTGCCTGAAGAGTAAGCTGCAAGCTGAGCGCAGTCTCCCACAAAATCATTGCTTGCCTGCATAGAGGATAAGAATGTGTTCCCCCTTGCTTGTTGATGTACCACATGACAGTTGTGTTGTCAGAATCAACACCTGCCCTGGAAGAAGTAACTCCTTGAAAGCCATCAATGCAAACTGGACTGCTAACATCTCCTTCATGTTGATATGTAGATGCTGTAGTCTGGCAGGCCACTTGTCTTGTATCCACTTTCCATTCAGATGAGCTCCCCAAGCTATGTCTGAGGCATCTGTCGTTAGAATCTGACTCGCCTCTGGCCGGGTCACAGAGAGTCCCTTGTTTAGGTGACATTCCTGAGCCCACCACAAAAATTCCTTTTGAATGCAAGGTATTATTTGAATGACAGTGTCCAGATCCTGGCAGTGCTGTGTCCATACATTTTGAGATACCATTGTAGCTTCCTCATATGCAGTTTGGCATTGGGAAGCACCAGAATACAAGATGCCATGAACCCTAATGCTTGAAGGACTGTCCTTGCAGTCAGCACGGACTGATGAGATAGTTGATGGAAGTAAAGGGATAGACTCTTTTGTTTGTCCCGCGTCTAAAAGCCCATCTGGGCTGCTGTATTCTGTCTTACTCCCAGAAAGCACTTCTCGTGTGAGCGTACTACACTGCACTTTATTTCGCTCACAGAATACCCCAGGCATCTTAGCACTGCTATCACATATTCCAGATGCTGAAGAAGCTCGTCCTTTTCTTGAGCCAGAATCAGACAGTCGTCCAAGTAAGGATAGATTTGTATTCCTTTTAGCCTGAAAAAGCTACAACTGGAGCCAGAACTTTGTGAATACTCTGGGCAGTAGATACGGCAAAGGGCAAAGCAGAGAACTGATAATGGGAATTTCCAGCTCGAAACGCAGATACTTCCTGCAACTGAGTCTGATAGGCACATGAAGGTAAGCCTCCTTGAGATCTAAAGTTACCATCCAGTGATCTTTGCCCAGCAGAGGTAAAAGCTGTTGTAAGGCCAACATTTTGAACTTGGGAATGTCCAAATAAGTGTTGAGGATAGACAAATCCAAAATTGGTCTCCACGTGTTCCCCTTTTTTGGTACTAGGAACAGGCGAGAATAAAATCCTAGGCCCCTTTCTGGCACAGGAACCGGCTGAATGGCCCCTATCTGGAGCAACAGAGAAATTTGCTTGTGAGCCTCTTTTCTTTGTATAGGAGGAATGTCTGGCATGCCTTTGAAAGGAGGCAAGGTATGGAAATAAAACCTGTAACCGTGGTGAACGATATCCAACACCCATCTGTCGTGGGTAATAACACTCCAATTTTTCTTTTGAAAAGTGCCAGCCTTCCTCCCAAAGGTGCTGCCAGACGAGAAGGCTCTGGCAGCTGAAAAGGCAAGTCATTGGGTCTGCTTACGAAAGGACTGACCCCTGCCCTCACCAGAAGACTGGGCAGGCGAACTGCCTGTCCTAGGCCTAAAAGAACCTTGAGCTCTGCCCCTACCACGTCTAGATCTACCCCTAGACTGAGAATCATAAGAAGGATAAGTCCACCCCTTAGTAGGCCAATTTCTACTAAACTTTGGAGGCTGAACCTGCAAAAAATCTTTAACAGTCTGCATAGACTTAGCCTTGTCCTCCATTTTCTTTAAAACTGCGTCCACAGGCGCACCAAACAACACATCAGATTGTAAAGGAGCATCTAAAATCCTTGTCTTTACATGTTCAGCTAAATTCTGATCCCTGAGCCAGGCGTGCCTGCGAAGAACAGAACCAGTGGCTGCCACCCTCGAAGAGGCCTGTACAGCATCAAAACCACATTGCAAGGAATGCTTACCCACCTGTTCAGAAACATGAACTAAATCCTGCAACTCTTTACACTCAATACCTTCCGCCAGAGCATCTACCTTGGACTTCAATTGTGAAAGGAGATAATTTTGGTATTTCAACATGTGAAACTGGCAATTCAAAGCCCTCATGGCTAAAGTGGAAGAAGTATACACCTTTTTTCCCCATCTATCCAAAGCCCTTGCCTCTTTATCAGAAGGAACAGGATTTTTAACAACAGAAGCCTTAACACCTTTAGGGCCCTGAGAAACAGTTTCTGGGTCTGCCCTAGGACTCTTAAAAGATACTTATGAGCTTCAGGCACCCTATAATACCTGTCCGGTTTAACTGGGGCAGGAGGCAAAGAATCAGGGTTCAGGGAAGCCTCTGCAAAAACATCCTCTACCACATCCAGAACAGGAGGTATAGCTAAAGGCCTATGCTGGGGTAGAAACAAAAATTCCCTAAGCCTTTTCCTAGAATCAGAGAAATCTTGACCTTCCCATTTAAAATGCTCCCTCATGGAATGAAGTCTCTCTGAAAAAGAAAAATCCTCAGGAGGAGAAGCCGAAGGTGTAGTCATCTACATCAGAATCAGAATAAGGAGGAAACTCCTGCAAGTCTTCAGCCGAAGACTCAGAAGCCTCCGAACACTGCTCAAAACTCTCAAGCTCAGGTTCCACCCTAGGCCTCTTATCAGGGGGGGGGGGTATAGAACCTTTAAGCATATGTTTTTTAGGCAGAGACCCTGAAGAACTAGGGGAGACCCCCACTGAAGATAACCCTGGCCTGCCTCTAGAAGGAGCCTTGGAAACAGAAGGGGAGGGCCTAACCACCTTAGGAAGGGAGGGGAGAACAGCTACCTGAGAAGCCCCTTCAGCCTGGCCTACCTCCTGAGAGGACACATCTTGTAACAGTAAAGTCTCCCCCTGAGAATCCAAAGGAACTTCTGGTAGAACCACCGGCTCCACCGAGCCCTCTAAAGAACCGACGTCCGGGACAGACGGTTCTTCCACCCTAGGCTTCGCTGCTTTGTCCTTGCGCTTTTAGATGAAGCGGCGCCGGAGCATCCGACGGCATGTTGTAATTACAACGCTTCCCAAAACTAACCTGGCACAATCTAATCTTCTCTTAATAGTGCGTTTGTTAAATCTAGCACAAGAGCGACAGCCAACAACGTCGTGCTCAGGCCCTAAGCAAGGTATACACAATGTATGGTAATCTCTATGAGGTATCTGTTTCCCACAAGAAATACAGTTATTCACTTTTTCTGACATCCGGTTAAATACTGAGGCAAGAAAAAACCAAAATATTCCCCAACGGGGTACTTAGCCAACTTTGATTCGGTCTGAAACTCCGACTTCAGAAAATTTCAGAACGCCAACCTGCACTCGCAATACTGCTTCTGCATCGGACCATGCGGCAAAAAAGACTGAGGATATGACGTCGGTCATGCGCATTTGTACCCTGACGTCAGACAAATGTGCCTTGACCGACGTCAGCCTTATACTTTGGTATTCGGGCCGACTGGGACAGCGGACTACCCCAAGTGTTAGGACTGCAGCAATGTGAGATGAACATCTATCATGCCTATCATAGCCTGTCTAAGGAAACATTTTTCTTTGGTGGGCAGCAGCATGCAACCACAAGGGACTTCCTTCTCACAACCTCACGCCACCCAGACCCTCACCACAGATGCATCAGACTATGGGTGGGGTGCACACCTGCACAGCAGGTGCATTCAGGGGCACTGGAGCCCAAATCAAACATCTGCACATCAACCAAAAAGAAATGCTAGCTGTTCAGCACGCCCTGACAGCTTTCAGACCCCTACTCTCCCCGGAGCCAATAGTGATCAAAACAGAAACCACCACAGTGATGTGGTATATCAACAAAGCAGGGAGGGACTCGCTCTTATCCTCTCTCCAGGCTCACCATGACCCTTTGGCACACTGCTTCAGCCATGCAAATACACCTGCTAGCACAATTCCGGCCAGGCTCCCTAAACTCTCTGGCAGACAACAGAAAGCTGCTAGACCACAGAACCTTCTACCTGTAACCCAGAAATGGGGCACCCTGAAAGTAGACCTCTTTGCCTACCACTCCAATCATCAGCTCAGCAAATTCTGCACCAGGGAACCTCATAGCAAGGCCAGGAAAGTGGATGCTCTATCCTTCCAATGGATAAACCTCTCAATCTATGCATTGTCCCCTCTACTACTCATTTCAAGGGTACTGCTCAAAATAAGGGAGGAAAAACCAAGGACAATCCTCTGGTACCCACTGCTGGGCAGCCTGCCACCATGGCACCTACCTCAGATCCCAGCACTCCTGATCCAAAAGAATGGAGAATTCATGCATCCATAATTGCAGACCCAGAACCTGGTGGCCTGGCTTTATTCCCGGACCTCTCCTCAAGCTGCCAGCCTAAGCAATCAAGTCATGGATGTTATATGCAAGGCCAGACACCCCAGCACTAGAAAATTCTATGCTGACAATTGGAAAAGGTTTTGCACCCTGATCCAGGATAAGAGAGCTGAAACAGCACAGCCCTCCCTACCTCTCATCCTGGATTACCTAGCAGACCTACTACACAGGGGTCTACTCTTCTCTTCTATTAAAATTCATGCCTCTGCCATCTCTGCTCATTACAGCACTGAGCCACCTCTCTTTTCACACTCTCTCAAACAGTTCCTAACAGGGGCTAACAACTTATGGCCATCCAGAAGAGCTCCTACCCCAGCTTGGGACCTTAACTTTGTGTTGGAAAAACTCACCCTGACCCCCGTTGAGCCTGCAGCTTCAGCAGAGTTAAAATTCCCAAAACAGCCTTGCTTCTGGCCATCACTTCAGCTAGAAGAGTTTCAGAGCTACAACCACTCATTGCTGTAGAGCCCTTCATCATTTTCCATGCTGACTGGGTATCCCTCAAGACTACCCCATCCTTCATGCCTAAAGTGGTGTCCAGTGGGGATTTCAACCAATCCATTAATTTGCCCACCTTTTTCCCTAACCCACAAAACAAGGGGGAAAGGATTCTGTGCACTCTAGATGTGCACAGACAGCTTAGATATGCACAGACAGCTCAGATTCTATCTGGATAGGACTAAATCTCTTAGAAAAACTGACCAATTGCTAGTCAGCTTTGCAGCAGGAGCAGAGGGCAAGGCCATATCCAAACACTCAAAATGGATAGCACACACTGCATCCATTTCTGCTACAAACAGCACGGGAAACTGCTCCCAAAGGGATCAGGACACATTCCACCAGTTAACCACCTCTGCAGCTCTTCTCAGAGGGGTCCCCACCAGGGATATCCTGGAGTCTGCAACATGGACATCTGTTCATACCTTCACCAAGCATTACCACCTGCCTATCTTCACAAAATCCAGGGAAGGCTTTGCAACTGCAGTCTTGCACGGCATCCTAGCCAGCCCCCAGTCTTCTTGACTGCCTCCACCCTTCTCTTCAGCTTTGGGAATCGACCCAAATGTGATGACTGCAGCAGTGAAACATGAAGAACATAGTACAGTTGTGTACACTTACCATAAAATGTAGATGTTTGAGTATATTTCACTGTTCCAGTCCTTGTTTCTCACCCTCCATCCCCCTTCTCTCTCTCTCTCCTTACAGGGAATTTTTGGTATTTAACTTTCTACTGGTGGTGTTCTTCCACCATAACCTAGCTCCTTATTTGGGGGCTCCCGACAGCTGGGGCAAGAAAAACTGATGTAAAGGCATCGGCACTGACTACCTGACATCAGTCCTGGAGCGAGAGCAACCGACGCAGAAATACTAAGCCTCTGGTATTCAGGCCAACTGAGGGCTAACCCTGGCAGGATAACCCACGTGTAAAGACTACAACAGTGAATACACTAACATCTACATTTATGGTAAGTGCCCACAACTGTACTTTTCTCAGACCTCTGCATTTCTGAGCATGACGTCAGCATGGCACTGTTACATCTTTACTTAGTTCTCCTGTTCATCTCTAGAACAGGCATCTGCAGTTTTTTTCTTTCTTCCTATCATTCTCAACAAGCTTCTACCTTTCCAACAGGAGCACTAGTGTTTGGCAATCGTGTGGCTCATCACAAGCGCTCATATGATAGGGTAGGACAAGACGCTATTGCCTTTGCAGAGACTTTTTTGGCATCTTTAAAACAATGAGGTGGGGCTAATGCTGACTTGCATACAATGTCTAAATGTTTTCTAACTAAAAGAAGGAAAAAGAACACCCATAAAGGTTTAAGGAGGAATTAAATAAATAAATAAATAAATAAAACACTAGTACAACCCTACTTTGACGGATTTAAACCAGCTGTTTCGGGAAGTTACTTCAAATGAAATAACACAAATTACTTAAGGCTAAAATAACAAATTTCACTCCCACAGCAAATGTGCTAATAGATAAAAGATAGCATTGTTAAATTACAAAAGTGTGTCAGGCATGTAGGCAAAATAAAGTGAAACCCCTGCAGATCAGAGTCATCTTAAAGCAGTGTTTGCTAAACATTTAGAAACAACAGATCCAAATGAACACGCTAATCCAACTATTGCAGCTGCCTTCACACAGTGTTTGGCAAACCCTCTACAAAATCATATGAAGCAAGTGCTTATAGACTGGCAGGAAAAAGACTTAAAGTCCATGCTAAGTGCTGCAAATCACCGTACTGACTATGGCAGGATAATAAAACAAAAATAAATCAATGCGTTTGCTCCCACAAAAAAAAAAATAAATAAATAATATAAAGACCCTATGTTAAAGTAAAAATAAATGCAAAGCCAATTCTATTTTTGGTAAAACTGGCAACTCTAGGTCTGTATTAAAAGTTACTTCAGACAGTTTAATACCAGTATAAACACAAAGTAAAGGCAGTGGGTGTAACAAATGCTATTACGTATCCTGTTTTAAAACCTATAACCATTTCTTTAGATCCAATTGAAGAAAAACACCGAGTACTACTGCACCAGTAAACCTACTGGAACAAAATTTGTTATATAAACTGTGTTGTACCATTTACTGTACACTTGAAGGGGTGTACCTATACATTCCAAAAGAATAAAGGGGGAAGTATTACAATCCTTAGCTAAAGCTAAGTAAAGCCAAAGCATACAGACCACTAAAAACTGCTGCAGCAGGTGCCTGCTAACTTACGGGTCAAACATGCTAATAAAATAGGTATATTAAAATAAAACTGTAAAAAATAAAACTGAATCTAATCAAAACCCCTCCATAAAATTCCACAGTATCCACTGAAATCAAAAGCACAACAGGGAATCAAACCTGTAATTCAGTCTCTAATACAGCAAGGAATAAATACCGGCTAAAAGCCCTTGTAATACTCCTATTTTTCCAGTTAAAAAGCCTGGAAAGGATACTTATAGATTTGTCCAAGACTTAAGGGCTGTAAATAATGCAGTACTACTTACTTTTCCTGTTGTTCCAAATCCAGTAGCAATACTGAGTTGCATACCACCTACAGCTAGTTACTTTTCTGACACAGATTTATGTTCAGCATTCTTTTCTATACCTATTCAACCTGACAGTCCATTTTTGTTTGCTTTCACTTATCGGGGACAGCAGTATACCTGGACACTGTTGCCACAAGGATATACTGAATCTTCATTATTTTCTCAAATTCTATTTGGAGAATGTGACATTTCTGGGTAGGACTGCGTTAGTACAATATGCAAATTATTTACTGATATCATTGCTGAAAGAAATTTGGTGCTAACAGGATACCTCACATCTTCTGACCATCCTTGCAGGAAAAGTATCAACAAAAAAATTACAGCTATGGTTACCGCAAGTATGTTACCTTGGTCATTTAATATCTCAGAGCAGGATCTTACAGTAGCTATCATCTTTATTACTCAAAATGAAACTCATCCCTTCTTGACTGCATGTCAAACTAGATATGAACTTGCACTTCTTTCTGATCCATCTTTCTCTGATCTGCTGTCCTGTTCTAAATCCTGCATCTCTGTTGCCTACTGCTGTGGATGGTGAAGAGCATAATGGTGCATGTGTGTAACTATTTGCTTTCTCCTAGGAAGGACACTCCTATACCCAATGCTGACATGCATCTGTTTGTGGATGGCTCCTGTGGAAGAGATCAAACAGGAAAGTTGATCTCAGGAAAGTACAGTTGTGTACACCTACCATAAATGTAGATGTTAAGAGTGTCTTCACTGTTGCAGTCATAACTGTAGGGTGTTCCTGCTGGCAGGCAGCCAGAGGTCAGCCAGAATTCCAAAGTCTGGGTACGGCGTCGGCTGTACCAACAAGTACCCTGACGTCAGAGCGCAGAGGTACAAAGCTTGACAGCAGACGCCATCTTCTCCAGCCTTTCTTGCCCCAGATGTCAGAAGCTCCCCAAAATATCCAAAAGGTGTCCCAAAAGAAACACAAATACACCACAAAGGAAGAGGAGATAGAACAAACAAAAAATAAGAGGGGAATGGTGGGAGGGAAACCCCGACTGCAACAGTGAAGACTCGAACATCTACATTTATGGTAGGTGTACACAACTGTACTATGTTCTTCGTGTTTCACTGTTTCAGTCATAACTGTAGGGTAGAATCCCAAAGCTGTGAAGGAGGGTGGAAGTTATGCAGAAGGGGCAGCCAGAAGACCCTGCAAGACAGCAGAGGCAAAACCTGCCCTAGACTTAGAATACAAAGGGAGATTATAGTGCTTAGAAAAAGTATGCACTGAACTCAAGTGGCAGCTTCCGAAATGTCCTTGGTAGGAACTCCTCTAAGAAAAGCTGCTGAAGTTGCAGCTGCTCTAGTAGAATGACTTCTAACAGTGCCTGGAATCTGTTTCCCAAAATGAGAGTAACAAAACCTTATTCCATGAGCAATCCATTTGGAAATGGTTTGTTTAGCAGAAACTTCGGTTTCACCAATTAGCGCTAAAGTCACCAGCGACCACAGTAGTTAACAAACAAGCTGTTTATTATATCCACATCACGCCACAACGACAGACGGATTGTAACATCAGACAAGTGAAACTGACGAAACACTGCTACAAACAGAATGACAAATGAACTAGGTAACGCCAAAAAATTCAACAGTTGAGCGCTTTCAACCAGCGTCTCTGGTCTTCATCAGAACTGTTGTAGATAGACTTACATTTAAATAAATTCTTTGGCGCCAAAAAAGTTTGTATCTTTAAAGATACAGTATACACAATAATACGCAGTTAAATTCTCCCAAAATCAACGTATTACATCCAATTATATGCATAAACTGTCCATATAACGTGAATACAAAGTCAGAGAAACTTTAAAATACTATAAAAAAATCCTTTAAATATGCTTTAAAAATGTTATGAAAGTCTTTGGTGCCATCCAAATTGTCGGACACTGATATTCGTATTATAATGTATTAGAGTACCAAATGTCATTGACGAAGCATAGTTAAAATTATTTACGTACTGGTCTTGTATAAAAAAATGATAGTTGTCAAAGTCTTCTCAAATAAGCGACCCCTATACTAGCCCAATAGATGTATAAATAAATACACAGTCAATATATCAATATATTAACAAGTTCTTCTCAATGCTACGATGTTCATGTGCAAATAGATATATAAAAAGAGACACATGATCCTATCATTAGTGCCACAAATTAATGGCTTTTTAAGCGCTGTTAGTGTATATAGTGATTCTATGTATACTATATAACCTATTGGAAACACTATACTATCAGTAATTTTAATGTAAATATACATCAGCTATCGATTTGGCAATATATATGTACGTCATGTCAAGTTAACGTTAACAGTAAGGAAGTGGATAGTAGTATTAAATATTTATAATTAATAATAATTACATATGGTGAAAAAAGTTTTTTTAAAAATTAAAAATATTTGAATATTAATATATAAGTATATAACAAACTTAATGTATAGTAGACAGTAAATGTTGAGTACATAATTGATAAATTATTGGTCCTTATGAAAAACATTTATAAACGATGTGTCTATAAAGTATATATGTAAAAAATAAGGATACATATTAAAAAGTAAAATTATACATTAAAAATGAAAATTAATCATATTACTATCAATTGAGCATAATAGATTATGTATAATGTGTCTAAAATTTATTAACAATTGATATTGATATTTATAATGTTAATGTTAAACTTCTGTTAGTGTTAAACAATTAAAATTACAATTAATTTTTAATATGTATAATTATTTTAGAGATTTGAGATTATTTGAGAAGACTTTGTGACTACTATCAATTTTCTATACAAGACCAGTACGTAAATAATTTTAACTATGCTTCGTCAATGACGTTTGGTACTCTATTAATACATTATAATACGAATATCAGTGTCCGACAATTTGGATGGCACCAAAGACTTTCATAACATTTTTAAAGCATATTTAAAGGATTTTTTATAGTACTTTAAAGTTTCTCTGACTTTGTATTCACTTTATATTCACTTTATATGGACAGTTTATGCATATAATTGGATGTAATACGTTGATTTTGGGAGAATTTAACTGTGTATTATTGTGTATACTGTATCTTTAAAGATACAAACGTTTTTGGCACAAAATAATTTATTTAAACCTAATGTAAGTCTATCTACAACAGTTCTGATGAAGACCAGAGACGCTGGTTGAAAACGCTCAACTGTTGAATTTTTTGGCGTTACCTAGTTAGTTTGTCATTCTGTTTGTAGCAGTGTTTCGTCAGTTTCACTTGTTTGATGTTGTTACAATCAGTCTGTCGTTGTGGCGTGATGTGGATATAATAAACAGCTTGTTTGTTAACTACCGTGGTTGCTGGTGACTTCGGTTTCACCAATTAGCGCTGAAGTCACCAGTCCTAGAGAACTGGAGGCATAAGAGATGAGCAACTGATCAGATTTTCTGAAAACTTTAGTTTTGTCCAGGTAAAATCGTAGTTGTCTGTGTACGTCCAATGAATGTAAAATCCTTTCCCCTTTGTTTTGAGGATTTGGAAAGAAAGTAGGAAGGTGAATAGTCTGATTTAAAGCCACTTTAGAAATCACCTTAGGCATAAATGTAGGATTGGTCCTCAAGGCTACTCTGTCTTGATGGAAAATAAGGTATGGTTCCACAGCCATGAGAGCTTGCTGACACCCTTCTTGCAGAAGTCAATGCTAATAAAATAGCTGTTTTCCAGGATAAGAACTTGATATCTGAAGCAGCAGCAGGCTCAAAGGGAGGTAAAGTAAGCTTCTCCAAAACATAATTAAGATCCCAAGCAGGAGCAGGAGGTGTTCTGGGAGGTCTTAAATTCTTAGCCCCTCTCAAGAATTGTCTCACCAGCTGATGAGAAAAAATGGGGGGGATCAGTGTAGAAATGTGCCGAGATAGCAGAAGCATGAATTTTGATGGAAGAGAAGGAGAGGCCTTTAAGCAAAAGGTCAGAGAGGTAAAGTAAAATGGAGGAAATATCAGGTAAAAGAGGATCAGAACCTCGATCCTGCATCCAAATACAAAATCTTTTCCACTTAGAAGCATAAGGTTTTCTAGTGCTAGGTTGCCTAGCTTCCAAGAGAACATCCAAAACTTGTTTGGGAAGAGCAGAAGGAATCAAAGGCCCTTGTAGAGCCAGGCTGCCAGGCAAAGAGTCTTGATTTGAGTGTGTAGCATCCGACTCTGATGCTGGGACAGAAGGGTAGGAGACAGAGGCAGAATCCAAGGAGGTTCCAAGAACAGGTGTCTTAAAGTTGGATACCAAAACTGCAGAGGCCAATTTGGAGCCATCAGAATGATAATCTTGGGTTTGTCCCGTTTTATTTTCAGTAGCACCCGAGGCAGAAGAGGAAGAGGAGGGAAGGCATATCCCGAAAGATTCCTCCAGCTGAAAGACAGGGCATCCACTTTCCACGCTGTTTTGTGGAAGGACCTGGTGCAAAATAGAGGCAACTGATGATCGAGATGGGATGCAAACAGATCTGAGGACAACCCCAAACTGTTGTAATTCTTTTGAATAAGTTTGGGTCCAGCATCCATTCGTGGGGATCCAAAAGATTTCTGCTTAGGCTGTCTGCTAAGAGATTCTGTTTTCCTGGGATGAATTGAGCTTGAAGATGCAGATTCAGATTTAGAGCTGTGTCCCATAGACTCATGGCTAGTCTGCAAAGGGGGTAAGAGTGGGAGCCCCCCTGCTTGTTTATGTACCACATGACTGTGGTATTGTCTGTACGAATCAGAAGATGTCCTGGTTGCAAAAGTTTCTGGAAGACTAGAAGAGCATGTTGGACTGCCAACATTTCCTTCAGGTTGATGTGCCAGTGAAGATGTTTCTTTGGCCAAGAGCCCTGCTGGCAGTTGTCTAGAAAATGAGCTCCCCAAGCATAATCCGAAGCATCTGTGGTTATGATCTGAGAAGGATGAGGCAGACGAAAGGGGTTTCCTTCGTTTAAAGCACAAGTCCTGGACCACCAAAGGAACTCTTTTTGGAGGCAGGGAATCAGAGGTATCATTGTATCCAGACTGTGGTAATGCTGAGACCATACACTCTTTAGGTACCATTGAAGTTCTCATATGAAGCCTTGCATTTGGGATCAACAGGATGCAAGAAGCCATGTAGCCCAAAGCCTGCAGGAATTTCCTTGCAGTGAGCTGAGTCAAAGTAGCCAAGGTTTTGAAAATTGATGCCAGTTGTACTTGCTTTTCTGGAGTCAGGAAGGCCTTTTGCAAGCTTGTGTTTAGAAGAGCTCCCAAAAAGATAATTTGTTGAGAGGGGATCAAATGTGACTTTTTTGTGTGTTCACTGAAAATCCCAGTAGTAGGAGAAGACGCTGAACAAACTGCAGATGTTGAAGTAAAAGATCCTTGCTGTCCGCCTGGATAAGGCAGTCGTCCAGATAGGGGTAAATTTGAATCCCTTGGAGTCTGCCATAAGCTACTACTGGAGCCAGGCACTTGGTAAAGACTCTGGGCGCAGTAGATAAGCCAAAGGGCAGTGCAGAGAATTGAAAGTGTCTCGAGCCTGCCTTGAATCGGAGGTATTTACTGCGTTCCTGTCTGATGGGAATGTGTAAGTAGGCCTCCTTCAGGTCCAAAGTCACCATCCAAGCATCCTGGGAGAGCATGGGAAGAAGTTGTTGCAGAGTAAGCATCTTGAATTTTGGAATTTCCAGAAAAGTATTTAATACTGAGAGGTCCAGAATAGGTCTCCATGAGCTTTGTTTTCTTGGGACCAGAAATAGTCTTGAATAAAAACCCTTTCCCATCTCTGGGAGTGGAACAGGTTCTATGGCTCTCATGGCCAATAAAGCGTCCACCTGATTTAAGGCCTCTGTCCATTGATGTTTTGGCAGATCTGGCCAACCGTAAGACCTTGGCAGAGTATGAAAGTGGAATTTGTAGCCTCTTAAAATCACATCTAAAACCCATTTGTCCTGGGTAATATGAGTCCAATTTTGGTAAAAAAGAGAAAGTTTTCCTCCGAGAGGAGCTTCCAGGCAAGGAGGACCTGTAGCCCAACAGAGGGAGTCATTGGGTCTGCTTCCTTTGTGATTGAGGTCCGTCTTCTCCCCTTCTAGGAGAAGAAGCAGTCCACTGTCTGGACCTATAAGAGGCCTGTGCCTGCACCCGTCCTCTAGAGCATCTATATCTTCCCCTTTGAGGCCTGTCAGAAGTGGGAAAGGACCAATTTTTGGAGGGCCAATTTCTAGAAAATCTAGGAGGCTGAACTTGTAAGAAATCTTTGACAGTTTGCATAGATTTCACTTTCCTCCATCTTTTTAATAACATCCTCAGCCTTGGATCCAAATAAAACATCATGTTGAACAGGGGCATCTAACAGTTTCGCCTTAACCTGCTCAGGTAAATTCTGCTCTCGAAGCAAAGCATGTCTCCTGATAACAGTACCAGAGGCTGCGGCCCTGCCAGAAGCTTCCAAGGCATCAAAACCACAATGTAAACTAGGTTTGCTAACTTGTTCAGTTGCATGCAATACATCCTGTAATTCCTTGTCCTCTGCACATGCAGGAAAGGTAGAAAGCCTTTGCTTTAAAACAGACAAAAGAAATTGCTGATACTTGAACATGTGAAACTGGCAATTTAAAGCTCTAATAGAAAGAGTAGCAGAAGTATAAACCTTTTTGCCCCACCTATCCAAGGCACGAGAATCCTTTTCAGAGGGCATAGGATTTTTAGATGAAGCGGCCTTAGCAGCTTTAGAACCCTGAGAAATAGTTTCAGGATCTGCAGAAGGGTTCTTAAATAAAAATTGATGGGAATCAGGAACTCTGTAAAATATATCAGGCTTAGAAGGAGCAGGCGGCAAGGAATCAGGATTCAGGTTAGCTTCAGAAAAAGCATCATCCACAATATCAAGTACAGGAGGAATAGCCAAAGGTCTGCGTTGAGGGAGAAGGAGAAATTCCCCAAGTCTCTTCTTGGAGGCAGAATAATCCTGACCTTCCCAATGAAAATGCTCTCATCTCATGTAAGGTTTCCCCAAAAGAGAAATCTTCAGGAGGAGAAGCAGAGGGAATAGAGTCCTCTGCATCTGAATCCTCATAAGGAGGAAGAGAGTAATCCTGGTCAGAGGAAGAGACAGAAGACACAGAAGCCTGATCAGAGGAATCTGAAGGTATATCCTGTCTAGGCCTTTTTTCAGGACGAGGGTGAGAACCCCTAATCAATGTAAGTAAATCCTCAGCCATCCGTAGTAATTGCTTCTGGGACTTGGGAGCTGAATCCGAAGCAGCTTGAGAAGAAACCCTTGGTTTTACACGAGTTTTTGTCTTTGCCTTTGTTGAAATGGTTATATGAGAAGGCCTGAAAACTCCCTCAGAAGCCGGTACCTGCACAGCGGTTCCAGACCCATCTGAAGGAGCGACGTCCGAAGGTCCTGCAGCAGATAAAATATTAGGCCTAGATGGCTCCCCATGAGAGTCCGTGTCGGCCATCGGTTCAGAAGTGGCGGACGACAGGGGCTGCAAAAGCACCTCACTGACAACCGCCGAACCAGAAGCTGGCTCCGGCTGCGAAGAATCCTGTTTGGACCTCGGAGGCCTATCCTTGTCCTTGCGTTTTTGAATTCCGGTTGTCGGTAAAGTATCCAACGACATCCTATAATTAGTCTACCGAAATAATTCAAAGCCCAATCGTACCTACGCTTGATAGTGCGAGAATTAAACCTGGCACAGAACCGACAGCAAGAAACATCATGGTCAGGGCCTAAGCAAGGTAGACAGTAAGAGTGGAAATCTTTGAGGTATTTGTTTTCCACACGATATACAATTAACTTTTTCTGACATTGGAGGAGCAAGAAAAAAAGTTTCCCCAACGGGGTACTTAGCTTGAGAAGAGAAGTTGAAAACTTCGGACCGACGACGATCAAAGCACGTTGTTCTGAATGCGCCAACCAACGACTTGCGAGCCGCTTTCCACCGTACGGCAAGAAAGACTGGAGAAGATGGCGTCGGCTGTCAGCTTTGTACCTCTGTGCTCTGACGTCAGGGTACTTGCTGGTACAGCCGACGCCGGACCCAGACTTTGGAATTCTGGCCGACCTCGGGCTGCCTGCCAGCAGTAACACCCTACAGTTATGACTGCAACATTGAAACACGAAGAACATCAGCAGTCTGCACCGAGGAAACAAGTAGACAACAAAATAAATTAGATCTGCAGTGTTTCATTTCATATTTCCTTATGATACTTTTTTTTTTTTAATATCCTATAAATGCTAAGTTTGGACTGTACCTGAACAGTTGGCGGTTTATATTTACTAAAAGTAGCTTTCAGAAGCCATTCCATAACTCCAAATCAAATGCATTTTCGCTACTGTTTTCTGAGGTGTCTGGTCTGTAGTACGGCATACTTTGTCTGGGTATATGGGCTGTGGAATGACAGCTACCATGTATTAACCAATATAATTTTAAAAAGTCCTGGAATATTAAGGAAAACAATCTAGAGAGAGGTGTTGAGGACTTGAGCATCATGTTTAAAATTTCACCCCGATTTTTGGATTGTATTCTTCCTTTTTTTGTGGCTTTATCCCAGATTATTGTGAAAAGTTGCGAGCTATAGCCATGAGGTTGTTTTTCATAAATCTTTTAGCAACATCTTCCACGTCAAAGCAGCTTTTGTGCAGGCTGGTCATGCAGAATTGCTAGCTATAGGATGGCTCTGCAGAAATATGCTTGGCATTATTAGTCATTACTTAATAACCAACTTTATATCCATGACTCAGGCTACAAGTTGAGAGTAAGTGTGACATGTGGACAGTTTAGACAATGTTTCGAGAAGGAAAGAGAAAAGCACAACAGTCACAGTAAATCCTTGGGGGTATGCTTATGACCCATTGATTTTGTGTAGATGTTAATTATGTTTCTGGTTGTGACAGAAAAAGCTCCTTGAACCAGTTTAGTCTACTCAGTTAAAACAAACAATGGATGACCGACTTCAACCAAACTGTGAAGTTGGCAGACATGATACAGTCGGAGACCTGGGTGGCTGAGGTACAGCTTAGAGGTTGAGTAATGACCAGTACCATAATTGGCCAGAGTGATGGTATTGATGCAGCCTCTAGAATAGCCAAGGTCCAGCCTGGAAGCCAGGGATTATGGGATTATGACCAAAGTACCTTCTGAGAGTTAGGGGGATGTCACTAATTCAGCCTAATGCTTAAAAGTGTGAATGCTGCACACAAAGATGGTTGGGCTGATGGCCTAGAAGGGTCATTGGTTGCAGTATAATTTAGTGTTACTGGTTGCAGGACAATGTGAGACTTGGTATGGTGACTGATGCACAGCAAAAGGCTTAGTAATGGCCATCTCACCAATGCCATCTGCCTTCACGATCTGATACTATTTGCCTCGGAGTGCCTTTCCCATAGTGGGGAGTATTGGGGTTTGGAGTCCACTTTCGTGATGCAGTTTTTGCAGCTACTGGTAAAGAGTCAGCACCTGTTGCCCCTGTCAATGATTGACACAGGTGGAACCCCTGGGACAAATTTGTTTCCAATCCATTCAAAGGTTGCGCTTGAATTGGGTCAGCGAGGTACTCTGTTTCATGTGTATGGGAAGTCTATTCCAGAGAAGGGGCAGCATCTGGGAGACAAACCTCTCTCCAGCAGGTTTTGTTGACATCACATATTTGGGGGTGCAAGGGGGGCTCATCTCCCTGCAAAAAACAAGTTTAAAGAACAGTGATGTTTGATATCTTTGTCACTTTTGGGATCCTGCATTGCAAGTCTTGATAGTTCAACAGGTAGCTGTAATTTGGACCTCTCAAAACTCTAGCTGGGTATACGAAAGGTCCGAGGTATTAGAGTAGAGTATGCCAAGGAACACGCTATTTCTGTGTCCAACTATATTTAGGTACAGAAAAGGCAATTTCATGGGAATGTTGCTGCAGTGAAGAACTTTACTGTCTGTTTTATTTCTAGATTTATTGGTTTTCATTAGGTCCTTAGGGTTTCCTGGTTTAGGCTCTCTTGAGGAATCAATGTCTTCATGGTAGTAGATAATGGTTGCAAGCTTGCAATGGTCTCTAATTTTTCTCTAACAGAGGATAATGTTCTATTTGACAGCACAAAATTAGATGCCAAATAGAAGTGGTACCACTGTGAAATGAAAATATTAAGCATGGTTTGATGGGTTAAGGTGCTGCAAAAAAGGGGGGGTATACAGACTGATGCTGTATGACAATAAAGAAGCCTACCGAATGTGATGTAATTGAGTATCCAGTTGGGCATTTTATTGTCCCGAGTGCTGGCTGTGTTGTGTGCAATACAGATTAGCTTGCATAAAGGTGGGGCAGCTGCAGCGATTAGCATTGCCACCTCACAGCAAGAGTTCTCCAGGTCGAGCCTCAGCTGGGGTGCCTTCTGTGCAGTGTCTGCATGTCCTCCCTGTGGTCGCATGGGTTTCCTCCGGGTGCTCCGGTTTCCTCCCACATCCCAAAGACATGCAGTAGGTAGATTAGGTACTCTAAATTGGCCCTGGACACGAGTGCATGCCCCTTCCGTGGAATGTTGAGCACCAGGCTGGCAACTCAACACCATAAAACTACACTGCCAATCATGAGCAGACAGGTGATCCACTATGGTGAACCCTAACCAGGAAAAGCCAAATGAAAAAGCTGTCATAATGGTGGCAAAGTGCTACAACCTGTCCCAGTCTATTAAAATATTTTAATTAGTACAAATATGGCATAAACAGCATATGTTTTCTTTGGGTCAGGTTTCAGAGATGTTATGAAATATTTATTTTTCTTTTTATGTATCCAGCTTTCAGGTGTATACTTGAATTTACAAGAAACAAATTAAATGAGATAGAAATGAATACCTAAACTTGTGATTAAAAGATGTTACTGAAGGGCAGTTTGGGGAAATATTTCCTTCAGGTGCTTGTGCATACATGAACATTTTATTGAAGGGGTCGCTTGGGTGAATGGTGAATGCTTCACTTGTCTTGTGTAAGACTAGATAGGTAGGGTTCTAATCTCACTTCAGCCAACTCAGGGGGTGGGGGTGTGCACTCTGCAATGTTCTATAAATGGGTACTGGTACTATTCTCACTGCATCCAAGCTGGTGTGTAGATGTCATTTAGAGCATTGTACAACATCCTATGGGATCATGGGTTCATAGGTGTGTACTAGGCCAATGGCCCTGGGGCCTTTACAAGCCTAGCCACGGGATTACCCTGGTACCATGCCACCAGATGTTGGTTCCCAGTGCCTCTACTCTAGAGGTACTGCAGTTATATCTGGGGAGAATTTTTTATTTCCCATCCACTTAACAAGATTTCTCTTGAGGAGGGTCAGTGAAGTGCTCTGCTTGACATGTATGGGAAGTCTATTCCATAGCATGGGCAGTCTCTGGGTTATGAACTTGTCCCTCCAGTAAATTCAGTTGATGGTGGTAATGAGGTTGAGGTCTGTCAGCCAGTACACTTGGCTCGGTGACACAAATGTCCATGGTTTCCATGCAAATGTTAGGTCTGACCTTTGTTTGTTCTGTGATCATTGGCATTGGTGAACCATTTTGGAGAACATTCCTGCCTTCTTTACTTCTGTGTCGTACTGTAACCAGAGGGATGGTTAGGTGAGATAACATGAACTACTACTTTTTGGATTAATTCTTACATGGATCAGCCAGATACGTTTGACATATTTGCTTGTATTATTTCCTTTCTGTTTATAGTCAGTAGTTGCCAGTCAGATAAAGGTTATTACTTGCTGATTACTACCAGCCTATAGGTACCATATAGTTGGGGTATTTCTCTTGGCTTTGTCAGTCATGTGGGGAATTTAGGTGGGAGGGCTCAGTAATATCCAAGTGTTATACTATTTTACAGAATTACTCAGTTCTTCTCCTTACTGATGATAATCACTCTGCACCAGGTAATATAACGAATGCCTACTCCATAGGTTATGTGCAGCAATTACCACCTGTGTCTGAGCATGCATAACTTCGTGGGAATGAAATGCAGATCATTATCACAATAAGTGCATGTACAATATAGTAGAGAGTCATCGCTTTTCAGGTAAAACTCTCACTGCTGTCACCATTACTCACATAAGTAGAAGTTATCACACTAAATGCACAAGCCAGATTCATTTTTTCTCTACTTTTAATCATTGCAAGCCACCACCTCCACACACCAGTTTATTTCTGTCACTTGTACAACTTCGAGAAGTGTAACAAATACGAGAAAATCTGGAAAGTCTGCGAAATTAGACAGTTGAGAGGAAGTACAGGGGATAGATTTGAAATATTTTGCTTTTGAGCCCAACTTGGTGTATATAACGATTTAATTCATTATGGTGTAAAGAATTTTAAAATGTTTTATTTAATTTGACATTTGTATTGTTTAGTACATGTACAAACATTAGCTCATTGATGAACGCACAACCCAGGAACCCCACTCGGCCTTCCTGAGAACAGTGGAAAATAGGAAGGTCTCTCCAAACACCATTATATTGAGTGACTTCAACTACCCTAACAGACTGGGAGCATTACTCTAGCTCCAACACCCCAGCCCAAAGGTTCCTAGAATTTATAAACTCAAATGCTATGGAACAACTTGTTGCCACTCCCACAAGAGGGGAAAACATACTGGACCTGATCACCAACATGGGGACTCTATGCTCCAAACCAGAAGTGTATCCCTCACTGGTAAGATCAGACCATAAACTAATCTCACTAAATATTCACATCCCATCCCCCAGCCCCTGCCCAGAAAACCACAATGAAAAACTTCTCTAAAGAAAATTTCACACTCCTCAAAACCGAGGTGGAATCCTTCAAAGCCCCCGGGCCTGTGGAAAATACAGCCCAGACCGCAGAATCCTTTATAACTGCATTCTATGAACACCTTCAGGAATGCATGGATCATGCAATCCCAAATAAAACCAAGACCCAATCCTCCAAAGTTAGGCGTCCAGTCTGGTAGACCCCAGCCATAAACAAACTATACAATAGGAGGAGGAAGCTACTACATGATAGAGCAAAATCCCAAAAAGGGAAGGCATCTCTGATCAGCATTATCAAAAAACTACGGGCACTGATAAAATCGTCCAAGGCCAGCTTAGAGAGAAAAATTGCACAGGACACCAAGGATAATCACAAGGCTTTCTTTAGTTATGTTAGGAACCTGGGTGGGAATTCCCAGATATGCTCAGAATTAGTCCAAAATGACAAAAAATTCACCGAACCCACAGACATTGCCAACATCCTAGCTGACAGGTTCAGCGCAAACTTCTCCCCCCCTTCCCCACCAAAAGGGCAAATATCTATCCCAGCAGAGTGCTGCCCCCCTGAAATCTCAGATGCTCAGGTAAGAGCCGCCCTCTCCAAAGCAAAACACAGCATCAATGGGACCAGACAGTGTCCTGGGCTGCATCCTACATGAACTCCAAGAAGAACTAAACCCAAACATAAAAGTACTGTTCAATCTCAGCCTTACTACAGGATATGTACCCAAAGAGTGGCATACAGCAACAGTGGTCCCTCTCCACAAAGGTGGTGCCTCAACGGATCCTGGAAACATTGCCCCATAAGCTTGACTAGCTTGGTCTGCAAAGCTATGGAAAGGATCATCATGGACCTCATAAATACAGATATCGGGGACCTACAGACACTGGATCCTACCCAGTTCGGCTTTATTAAGGGCAGATCCTGCCTCTTAAATCTGGTCGATTTCTTTGAAACAGTCACCAAGGCCATTGATGAGGGGAAGGCGGTCCACACAGCCTACCTGGACCTTGCAAAAGCCTTTGATACAATACCCCACTCTGGCATTATAGATAAGCTCACCAGCTTAAATATATAAACCCCTATGTCACTAGATGGGTTGCAAACTGGCTCAAGGACAGAATCCACATGGTTAGAATTGCTGGAGCCATGTCAAACCAAACTAGTTACAAGTGGCATCCCACAAGGCTCAGTCCTGGGACCTCTCTTGTTCGGTATATATTTCTCGGAGGTACAGGCTAACACGGAAGGACTGTGGCTGACCAAGTTCGCAGATGACTGCAAACTGGGCGCCATAATAGACTCTCCAGCTGACAAGCATCCTACAAAAGGGCCTCATAGAAACAGACAACTGGTGCCAGAGCCATGGCCTCAAGCTAAATGCCAAAAAGTGTATAGTCATCCCCTTTGGCAAAAACAAAGTGCCCACAAATTACCACATGGGTGGTAATCCATTAAGTACGCAAGTAATTAGGGACCTGGGGACCCAAGTTGATAGCAATCTCTCATTTGACAACCACGTGGCCAAAGTGGTTAGAAAAACATTGTATATAGCCCACCTAATCATGAAGGGATTCACATCTAGATCAGGGGAGGTCATCGTGCCCTCTTTACTCATCCCTCAGGTCCATAATAGAGTACAATGCCCCTTTTGGGATGTACCTTATCAGACACCTGCAGCAACTGGAAAGACCCCAAAAGTACCTCACCAAGAGGATCAAAGGGCTCAAACAGATGCCATATGCTGCCCGGTTAAAGAAACTCCAGCTCTACTCAGTGGCATACCACCTGCTCAGAGGTGATCTGTGCCTGACATATAAAGCCATGTCCAACCCGGAATTAATGGACATGCTGCACCTCAGAAAATCCAAATCCCATCAAGCTACGCGCTTGAGAGACTTGAACCTCAGCGCTGAAATAAATAGGACATGCTGGAGGGACAGATTCATAACCCAGAGGCTCCCTTCACTCTGGAATAAAATCCCAGTCCAGGTTAGGCAGAGTCCCTCTGACTCTCTTCAAGAGGAATCTTTATGGGAGATGGTAGGTTTACCCCGGGTATCACTTCTGTGTCACTGTTAGACAGAGGCACAGTATACTAACCTTGAAAAAGGGCATAACAAAATTCATTTAAAATGGGTGGCGAAAGCCAAACACACACTGGCTAGGCTTATAAATCCCTAGGGCAGATAGCCTAGTATGAACCTATGTCAGACTTTTGTCAATGGACAGTCCTGCAATATTTACCCCCAGTTCCTTTCCTTCAATTTATCTGTATTTTCATGAGTAAGATACAGATGCAAGTATCCATTTTAAGAACGCGTTTCATATCTTTGTGAATTAATGTAACAAAATCACATATGATGAAAAAGTGTAATGTCTCAAACAAATCACTACATAGTGCCTGTTGTGTCGCTTTGTAGCTGCCTCTGCAGGTGAGTAACATTACATTATTCTATACCATTGTGTTTTTCAGCTTTGCATTCACCCTTCAAACATTACACCCCTCAGTGAAGATGCCATCTGCTAAGAAGTCAACCAACATTTACTTGGGTGAGGATACTGATTCTGCCAGTAATACCAGTGGGTCCAAAATGGAATTGGACTTTTAATCACAACATAAAGCAAGCCAGAGTGAAAATGGTCATTATGACACAGATGATGATATTCCACTGGCACGTGTGCATGAGGCGGCCATTATCACTGATAAAGATGATGCCCCAGTCCCAGCCATTCCTGGCAGACCCCCTACAATCTGCCACCCCCCCACTCACCACGGTTAATGAAACTGACCATGAGTGATGACGTGCCACTTGCCCAGCTAAGGAATGAGGACACAGAGGATGAAGTCTCTAGCTGTGTTAAGGAAAGGACATGGACTGACAGACCTTTGGAGTCCTCCACAGTCCAGGCCTGGTCAAGTGCTGACAAAGAAGTGGATATGTCTCCTACTGTACACAAGAAGAGTAGTCCACAGCAGGTTGATTGGGATGGAGAAAGTCCACTGCATCTCAGTCGACATAGCACTTGTCAAGCAAGGATCTGACTGCTCTGCATCATGGAATATCTGTGAGTACTCCATGCAGAAGTGCATGCAATCCAGTGGGTACTGAAAATGATCATAGCGCACAATCTGTCAACCATACTAGAGTTTCCGATCCAAAAAGTGTGCAATGCTACCCAAACACTTACAGCAAGCATGCCCACCAGGTAACATCAAGTGGGAGAAACGCCAAACACCAGTTCTCATTGATGACTCGTGTCTGGCTGGGCCCAGTAACCAACCTGGACTCAGACAGCACAGAGATGGATTTCCTCAATTTAATGTTCCCAGAGGAACTGTACTCCCTTATTGCTGATGAAACTAACCGCTATGCTGCACAGAGACAGGATGCAGCAGGCAAGGTCAACAAGCAGTAGAGTCCCATTTGTCCTGGAGACCTATGCACATTAGTTGGTGTCAGAATATACATGTCTATTGTACATGTTCCAGAATACAGGCAGTACTGAGAAACACACCATGTGTATGGTCATTTCCCCAACAGCCGAGTACATGACCAGAGAGATTTGAAAAAAATTCAACAGTATTTCCATTGTCATGACAAACACCTCAGACTGCCACAGGGTTCTGTGGGTCAGGACAAGCTACATCATGTGCGGCCCATACTGGATTCCATACTTCATGCATGCAAGACACAGTATAATGTGCATCGTGAGGTGGCAGTAGAGGAACCCATTGTTAGCATCCATGGAAATTTGACAGTTTATGCCTGGCAAGCCAGAGAGGTATAGCATTAAGGTATGGATGCTGGCTGACTCACATAATGGGTACGTGCATGAATTCCAGGTATACATTGAAAAGGCAGAGCAGACCTAAGAGGTTGGAGTAGCACACAGTTGTGGTTGACCTAACCTGGGGGCTGACTAGAAAGAAGCATCACATTTACTTTGACAACTTCTTCACCACTGCCCCTCTGGCACAGCAACTGCTGCAAGATGGTCTGTACAGTTGTGGAACCATGTGCACCAATAGGTCAGGATGGCCTGTAACATTCATTAGAGAGGCCATTGGTAAAGCACCTAGAGGGTTCTACAAGCAGGTGGAGTGGACCCACTGCTTGCAACTGAACAGAAGGATAGCAACCCAGTATTTCTGCTGTCAACTAATAGTAACCCAACCTTGCCAGTCTCCAGCACAGAGAAATGGCATAGGCAAGGCAGACTGCTAACACTGAAGGAGGTTGTGAGACTGTAGGAGTCAGCCGTCTGAGTGGGTAGCCAGCGCACAGGTATCGAACAGATCAGATGGTCTTGCATGCCACTGAAGTCCCATGCCTGTTCTGGGTTTTTAGTGTAGTAGTGGTCCTTACCTTGCATTTTCTCTTTACATGTACCCATTCAGCAGTAGGTTGGGCTACACCAATAATGTGTACATTTACAAGGATATCTGTCTACATGGTAAAAACAACTGGGTCTGAATGCTGTACACAGGTACAGATATCAGTTTGTTTGGGACTTAGGTTATGGAAGTTATGATTTTTTCCATATTTTGGTAAATAACTTTGCAAGGGAGCATTTGAATGTGCTAAGTAATCCCTCATTTTGAAGAGGGTATTAATGGTTACAAGGTAAAAACTGTCTGTATGTTGTACACATGTACAGATATCAAAGTTTGTTTAGGACTTAGGCTATGGGCATTATGATTTTTTTCATATTATGGTAAATAACTTTGCAATGGAATGTCAGTGTGCCAAGTAATACCTCATTTTGTAGACAGTGTTACTCCTTACAACATAGTAAAAGAACTGTCTGTGCACTGTACACATGTACAGATACAGTTTTAGTTTTATGAAAATTACACATTTCCAGCACTTATTATGCTCATATCCTTGCAAGGGATCATGGTGAGGACACAAATGACACATCATTTTGAAACCAACATTGAGACACAAACTTCTACACCGATATGTAGCCTGTTACAGGTGATGAGATATTATGCTTTGTTTATCAATTATGAGAAATACATTAATCATATTTCAGTGAGTATCTCTGTAAAGGAGCACCACAGAGTAATGGTTAAGGTATCATTTTAAAGCTGACATTCATACAAACAAATTAAATACAAATTGTATGGGTCTACATGGTACACTGACCAAGATAGTGCTTTGCTTTTCCAAAAAGGTAAAAAAATATGCATATCAGCATTCCTTGCCAAATATTTAACAATGACTTTGAAAAGCACCATCAACATTTACACTGTTGGAAAGGTCAGTGTCTCATGAACAACTTTCGCATTTACATTTTTAGTCTAGCTCTTAGAGTTATGAACTGTATGGTATTACAAATGGATTTTCTGAAAATGAGCTCAAGCTGCACTGGTGTTCCTATGGTGGAATTAAGCAAGCAGCTTTTTCTGAACTACTCTGGAGTGAGTGAATTAAAGTGGTCCAAAACCCTTCCCTTAGCATTAATGAGTATGAAGGCCTCACTGAATGCCACCAGGAAATGAGTCTATATGTGATATTAATGGGGAGACCCATGGCCCTTCCAGCTATCCCTCCAGTGGGAAAATGCTGATTTAACTTTGTCAGATGATGCTAGGATTTCTTATTGTAGGAAGCTCATTAATATCTTGCAGCAGTATCAAACAGTAAAAGCAGCATTGCCAAAGCCTCCTGACAAACCCTGTCATCAACTAAATCCGGGTGATTGAAAAATTTTTGCGTACACCCAGAGGAAAAACTGATTGAGCCCAAGGTGGAAAGGGCCTTTTCAGGTCCTGATCACCACTTTGACTGCAGTTCGCTGTGCAGGACTACCAACGTGGATTCATTTATTTCATTACAAGACCACCTCTCATGTGGGGACCCTAGACGAATCATCGTAGCCCAAGAGGGAGATAGAGGTGTGACAGGTAAATCTGCCCAGTAAAAAGGTTAACTTCAGTAGCAGTTAATGACAAATCCAGTGACAACAGGTACTTTTGCTTTGTTTCTGCTGCTGTTCCCTTCTATAAACTGGTCGAGAGAAGAGAGTTGCTTGCTGGTTCTTCGGCAATATGCCAAAAACAAAAACAAACTGCTGAATAGGTTCACATATACTTCATCATTCCAAGGCAGGGATTTCTAGGATTCACATCCCTGCATCAAAGGTGTCATTTGAAAAGGACCTTAATGACATGAGCTTAACCTGGCGTAATGCAACTATTTTTGAAAGGCTGTCTCTCCAACTTGCAACCACACATCATGGAAACACGTTATGCCAGAAATGGGACTGTACCAGTAGGAAAAAGCAAATGTAATGACACCAGGCATGAAGGTGTGTTAGACTCTTTGCACTTAAAAAGCTATGACTGGGGATGTGGCATGGGCACAAGTGCCCATTACATCTGTGGTGATCATGCCTACCCCTGGTTGCCTACAAACTGGTCTGAATGTTGCTTTGCAGGCTATATTACTCCTGCTATTCAACATTTCGAAAACCCACCAGCAGGTAGGCTGAGAAATAAGCGAGCAATCCACTGGACAGAGCAAGTATTTTCAATTTTTAGTCCTGGGTATGGAGTGCAAAGGACAATGCTTGAAATCACCATACTTACCCAAATTCTACAGGTGGCGGCCAACAAAACTTCACATCAGAATGATAAATCGAGAAACGACTGAAATGCGAACTGTGGTGTTACAGAACTGAATGACACTTGATATAATGCTTGCTGCAAAAGGGGGTCATGTGCCCTCAAAGAGTCACTGCTGTGCATATATTAGTGACCATCATGATGGACAGGAAAAACTGGCCAACTTCATGGAAAAAAAATTGGACACTTTTTAAATGGTTGGGCAGTATTTTTGGTAACCTGGGAACTAGCATATCCAGGGTATTGTCATTGTACTTTTTATTATATTTGGAATCATTTTGGCATTTTCTATTCTAAAGGTTGTGATTATTACAAGATGTTTGACCTCACCTGTACATGAAATGCCACTGCATGCACAAAATCAATGACAGTTCTGTTTTGACAGAAATGAATAAATAATGCAAAGATTTTATCAAGTTAAGAAAAATAAAAAAAATATAATTATATGTATGGTATGACACTAATAGTGTCAGAGGGAGGAAACTTATGGGACAAGACCAGTTTTATTAATGATGCTATAATAGGATTGTTAAAGCAAATATAATTTGCATGTGGGGCTGGGAAAAATACAGCTTAAGCCACAGTATTATTGTCTTTTAAACTGCATTCTTTTAGTATGTAATGAGAAAATAGTACATGTTGCAGTTACTACAAAAGGAATTTGTTAGCTCGACTCCTCCAGGCTAGGAGTGGGTTGTTGCTAGGGCAAGTTTGCAACATCCAAGGTCAGAAGCAAGACCCCTTGGAAGCAGGTGAATCATGTATAGGAAGGTGTTCACGTGAAGTCCGAGGCAAAAATCATAAAGGATAATCACTGTACCTAAAAAACCTACAAAAAAGCAAACTAGAGTGATAAAAATATAAAACTACACTATATAGTATATGTCGTGTTAACTTAACTGTAAATTATTAGTTACATTGATCTAATTAATTTGTCATACTTGTAGTAATATATAATAAAATCATATATCAGATTAAACCATAAATACATGTGTATATTTGTAGACAATAAATCCTGACCGACTGACTTCTGTGAGCCTTTTTTGTGATTTACAAGTTTATCATGCTACATTGTTTTGATTCCAGTAAAGGGCTCCGGTTTGTTCGCTTTGTTAGTTTTGTTTGCTCCGCTACACCTATTGTTGGATTATACAACTTTTATAATATCAAAGTACTGGACTAAAACATTTTTACTACTTTCTATGGAGCAGCTATTGAAACAGCATCTCGAAGTTGCACAATGCTTAATATACAGGATAAATGCAGCAATATGCAACAAGGGTGCAATGTCACTTTAACAGAGACTCGCTCTACATTCAACACCAGGTGCATCGCCAAACCGTCCATCGGCTAGCAATTGTTAATCCAGTTTTATTGGAGGAGGAGGAAATAACACAAGAAATAAAAGGATAGTTTTTCAGCCTTTGAACCCTATACTGAACGCTGGAGACGGCAATAAGTTACTGTTAAACAAAAAATGTTATTCAGACATTAAAGGACATTTTGCAAGCTCCGAGTTTTTCCACTGTTATTAAATCTAATATAAAAGGACATGGGCAGTTGGAATCAGCAAATGTCAGAATTTGAAAAGGCGCTTAAACAATTTAAAACATTGCAGATGGACAACGCCTTTTTAGAGAGATCATTGGAGCTTGAACAGGTACTGAAAGGGCTACGAGTTTTTAAATTACCATTTGGTTTTGAGATTGATAATGAACTTTTTGACAAACTGTTAAGACTATATGATAAAACGGGTATGGACTTAATGCGCCTTATTATAAGAAACAACAATATTAAACTGAATAAATTGAACCTGGTTTTAACGGAATTAGATAAAAGTATACAAAATTATTTATTGTATGAAGTTAATAAACATCGTTTAGATAGTATATTGGTTGACATGGACAAATTTATAATGAAGGGATTAGATTATAAAGATAAAAAACTACTGAGAGATAGTAATGACTACAGTAACAAAAGGGTTTACACACATTTTAAAGAATATAAAAATTTAAGACAAAAACAAAATACTGGAAATTTAGATGTAGAAGAGACCGGCCAGATTAAAAGATTTGACAGGAAAGGTTTTAACACAGGTAGAAACCAGCCTAATAGGAGCAAAAATGTAGTCAATCATGCTGACGACAATGTTTTTGAGGAACCTGTACTGAGGAGGCCCGAACGGTTACGCGACCGATACAAAGGCCAACCACGGTATCAGACAGTACAGAAATTTTCAAACACAAAGTAAAAAATCCACATCATCAATAGACAACGAAACCTGTGTGTTTAATGAACTGACAAATGATAGATTTACTGGTGATAGATCCAACATTGAAAGGTTTGATTTGACCACAATTTTTGATGTCCTGGATGGGAATGATTATTGTGGTAATACGGAAATTGATGTTAATACTGTACATCCTGTAGTAGACTTGAATAATTCAGAAGGAAGAAAAACTGAATGTTTAATTACGAGTGTGGGGGGGGGGGGTTACTATGTAGAACTACACTGGAGCAAATTTTGGTACAGATTATGTTGCTCTTTTTAAGAGAGGTTTTACATTTGTTCCAAATTTTAAACATGATATAGGTAGGATACTCATCAATTTGAAGGTTTATACAAGACTGTTAAACTTAAAAAATGTTTTTTGCAAACCAAAATGGGATAGAACCGGACTCATTATGTTTTAGTTTGAAAAGATCTAGCACCTTTATTCCACCACAAAATCCTATGATACAGATATTGTGTGAATCACAATTTCGGAGAGATTAAAAAATGTACAGTAATGGAAGATAATCTCACCCCAGCCGAAAGATTCTGTTTAAAGGAATTGAGAACGAACAAAAAAATAGAGTAATGAAGCCAGATAAGGGTGGAGGGGTGGTAATTATGACCGAAACAGATTATACAAATAGAATGACAAATTTAAGCGATGAGGATACCTATGACAAAGGCATCTAAATTTGAGATGAACCGAGCTTATACTAAGATAGATTGGTTATTATTTGATTTTATGATGGAAGAAATGATAGATAAGGATGAATATGACTATTTCATAGTAGAGTACCCAGTAACTCACTCAGTTTTTGGTATTCCCAAAACACATAAGGATACCAATAATCCACCTTTTAGGCCGATAGTCTATATATTTAGCTACTGCTTGCTGAAACTAACTGTAAGGATATTCTTGATTCAAATTCCACATATTAAGGATTCGTGGCACTGTTTAGAAATGGTGAGAACACAATATGAAGCAAAATATGGACGTAACCATAGATGTAATCAACTTATTCTCTGATACCACATGATATGGGTCTGGAAATGTTTGAGACTACCCTAGAAAAACATAGTGGATTTCACACAGTAAAACGCAAACTATTGGTAGATTTAATGGAAATTGTTTTGAATAACAATTTTATGTACATGGAGGGTGAATATTACAGACAACGTACTGGGGTAGCAATGGGGGCGAGGTGCGCACCCATATACGCAAATTTAGTGCTAGCCCAATGGGAAACTAACTGTATTTTTACATCCATTTACTGGTCTAACATTACTTTTTATGCCAGGTACCTGGATGACATCCTTATATTTTGGAAGGGTTCACAAGAATGTGATATGTTGCAAGTAATTTCTATGTTAAATTGTTAATCGCTATGTAATCCAATGTAACTACTGTCTGTTTATTTTACTGTGGAGCTTTTCTCCCCGGGCCTCTGCTGAAAATGGACCCACGTCCAGTCAGACACTCCCAGTCAACAAACTTAAACAAATAAATAAAAGCTAAGTGACTTCATCCAGTTTCTTGGTACTACATCATCTTTTTTGAATTTTACAAGTCATATACAGGGTGTAACTTGTGAGGTTTTGGATGTTTTTTTTCTATGTTAACAATGGTAAATTGAGTCCAATATTTTTAGAAAAAAGACCTATTCAAATTCTTTTTTTTATACTACAGTAGTTGTCACCCGCATTTTCAAAAAAAGAATCTTAAGGGGCAAATGGTGAGACTATCGCGTATGGTCAGCAAGGACGATAGATTTTATCAGGAACTAGAAATACTTGCCAAGATGTTTTTGGATAGGGGGTATCCGTTAAATTTACTAAAACAACTGAAGGATGAAGTCAGAAAGAAAAGGTATACTATGTATAAACCTATTATTAAATTTGGTTTAAGTAACACAGAATGAAAACACAGCTACTAATAGAAGAGATGCTTTTATTTTACGTTAATGAACATTCAGACAAAATTGTCAAAATATTAAATGACAGTTGGACAAGTGTTTTCATTAACGAAGAGTTTTACCAAACAGGGCATTTCCCTAAGGCTAGTTATAGTCGTGGTACCAACTTGAAAGAATATATGGAATATAATGCTAGAGACCAGACATATAAACATGTCTAAAATGAGTAAATGTGGTTTTTGTAAAAAAGTTGCAAGATTATCAATGATGGACCATATGTTATGGTTCAAGGATATGGAAAAAATTGGATCAAATGTTCAGGATATTGCAACTGTAACACAAAAATGATGGTCTACTTAGCCCTGCGTTTTATGCAGGTAAAACTAAAAGGAAATTAAAAGAATGTATAATGGAACACAATAGAGACATTAAAAATAAAAGAATTGTGAACTCATATGTCCACAGTACCAAATGTAACAACTTTAGGAGATTTATATTTTTTGCCATAGACAATTCCTACATATGGGCAAAAAGGTGGCAACTTAAATGCTTTGTTAGAAGCCAAGGAATGTCTTTGGCAGTTGAGACTAAATGCTGGTTCATTTCCTGGTATCAACGGTCAAATTTCTATATCAAGTATTTTAAAGATTAAATCTTGTTATATAACCAAATATTAATTCAAGAAACAATTTTATGTATTTTAAATGTTAGTTTTTAACCTTCTGTATTTAATTGCATTTTATCTGTTATTAGTTAATATCTAAACGGACTGCATTCAAATACATATTTAACAATTTTTTTAAAGTTAAATTAAGTTTTTATTGACAAATATACACATGTATTTATGGTTTAATCTGATATATGATTTTATTATATATTACTACAAGTATGACAAATTAAATCAATGTAACTAATAATTTACAGTTAAGTTAACACGACATACTATATAGTGTAGTTTTATATTTTTATCACTCTAGTTTGTTTGCTTTTTTGTAGGTTTTAGGTACAGTGATTATCCTTTATAGTATTCTGAACCAATTTTTTTATATTCAAACAATTTTATTAATGAGTTTTATTGAACAACCAACCAAAGGTGCTTTTTAACTGGTGGTTCATCTATTTAAATGGAGAATGTATATGCTTTCAGATGTACACTGAGGATGCCCTTAAGTTTTAAAGGGTGAAAGCGCTTAGTACTATGTTAGAATTTTTTGTTTTTTGGTTTGTTTGATTTGAGGTTTTTGTGGACAATAAATCCTGACAGTGACTTCTGTGAGCCTTTTTGTGATTTACAAGTTTATCGTACTACGTTGTTTAGAAATTAAGAGTTGAAATTTTCCTCAGAATGAGAGCTTGTGAATCTACAAGAGAGCACCCCATCTGTAAAAATCAGATAGTTTCTTCAAGAATTATTTTTATAGGAATGCCCTTCTCTAAAGGCTTCTGCTTAACAGAATTTACTGCCTGTAATACCAGTCTGGGGAAAATGAACAACTCCATTTGTTTTGTTTTTTTACTGTAATAACTACATTATAATTGTTTTTTTTCTTTATAGGAATTCCAGCAAGAGGATGGACTCAAAGAAGGAACATCTGCCTGGTCTAATGGTCTCTTGCCTTGGTTACCCTGGCAAGAATCTCCCAGCGTGCCTCCCCAACCCAAAAAAAAGATGGACATGGTTGTCCCCCAGTTCATGCTGGCTGACAGATCTACAGAGAAAGCCACAGAGGTGAAGGTGAAAGTGGTCTGAGGAGCAACCAATGGCCACTACAGGTTAAAACCATCATCGACTGAGGCACAGACAGAGTCCACGATGGCAAGGATTCCTTGGTAAATTACTTTCTTTCTAGGTCCTGAGATGTAAGAGCTGTCCAGACTGGAAAGAGTATCCATGTCTAACCTGGAAAGAAGCACCCAAAAGCAGTAAGCTTAGCTGCAGCAAGTCAGCCAGAAGGTAAACTGTCAGCGAGGATTCACAAGCAGTACACTTGCACATACAACACTTTCCCCAGACCAGGAAAGCAGAACTAAATTGCCCTGTCAATACTGTTCAAGCACTCACACACACACACACACACACACACACACACACACACACACACACACACACACACACACACACACACACACACACACACACACACACACACACGTGTGCACAGAAACTGGCAGGTAGATTGTCACAAAGTGAGCATAAGCATTGCACAACTTCCTGCCAGTTCCTCTGTAAATTTTTGTTTAATATAAAATTCAAAGTTAACACAATTTTCCACAAAATTAGCCCCAAATACCTTAACATTCCCAAGTTAAAAATAACCTCCCTGATGCCAACGTCCCATACTGTTAATGTACTAGGTTTCTTAGACAGAAAATGCCTCTTTTTTGGACTAAAGAAAACAAAGCTAATTTTGTAAAAAAGGGCAATAATTTACAAATGGGGAGATTCCCTAATGGGGACTTATCTGCCAGAAAAAAGCTCTTAAAACCGATGCTTTGTGAGATGACAAGAAAGTGCTGAAGAAAGCTTTACTCTTAATGCTGTTGTCAACTCTTTGGGATTAGGCAATCAGCAGTCAGGGTGAAGAAGCTGGGACAGCCACAGCTTTAAATGGAGGGGTTGTTATTTCCTAGGTGGGATAGGACCCATATAGCACAAGGACTACTGCAACAGTGGGAACCATAACTCACATGTACCTCATTAAGAAATGTTCCTCATCTGGGGTCTTAAGTTAATATTCCTCAAAGTTCCACATTGAAAGGGTCAGTCACACACATTCAGTGTTTGAAATTTTAACTAATATCCAAGGTAAATGGAAAAGAATCATATAAATTCATTAAAAGATCTTTGTTTATAAGTAAGGCCAGCACACAGGAATTCCAGCAATAGAGGATGGACTCAAGAAACACCTGCCTGGTCTGTCTCCTGCCCCAGTTACCCTGGGTAGAATTTCCCAGAGTGCCTCCCCAACCCAGTAAAGCAAGTCAACCTTCCTAGCTGCAGCTATAAGCTATTAGTATGTGTTCCACATTTTGCCCATTTGTTCTGCATTATGAGGGCTAGTGTTCCTTATTTTGGAGATGGAAGGTTGAGAGCTATGGTGGGAACTATGATCATGTAGGCAATGACAGCTGTTGAAAATAGCTAAATTGATTTAGCTTGTTTCATTATGAACACAAGAGTAGCAAGAAACTGGTTCAAAATATAGTGTGGGTTATACCTCAGTAAATACTTGGGCATGAATTAGGACAGATAATACGGTTAAGACAGCTGTTTTGAATAAACGAGCCAAAGTTATACTGCCGTTAAACCAGCCAGTTCCATGCTGCAATGTAGAAAAATACAGGCCTGATACTGACCTAAGCTTGCTTAACTGCTCGAGCACTGAAGGAGCTGGCAAGGAAAGGAAAAGGAATGACGACATGAAGTCTGCTAAGCAGAGGGCCAAGGAGGTTATGTAAGACTTCCTCAGGAGACCAGAGATTACTGGAGCTGGTTTTACCTTCAATAGTGGATACCCACTGAGGATGCCCCTTGTGAAAGAGATGAACACCCATGATTCACACCCAGTGCATGCTACCCCCTAGGATGTAGTACAAAAGTTCAAGTAACAGGGCCATACAGCAAAAATCTCCGCTTTCTCAAAGATGGATACAGGCACTGCTCCCATCAACTAACTCCTGCCCATAAAGAGATGAATGGGGTATTGGAATTGCACACCTCCAGGGAAACGAATAGGCCATTAGGGCTGAGTAGGAGTATGGTACAACTACCAACTGGATGATCACAAGGAAAACAGCACTACTTACAAGTGTCCTTTAAAGAGTCACCCCTCTCCCAAACTTTACAGGTGTTAACAGTAGAAACTTTAACAGAACATTTTTATCCCCCCCCCAGAGGGCACTCCCACCTGTACCTTCCCCACCATCAATGGAGCACATGTGAGGTTTCACCCCACAGCCCCCTTCCTAACTGAGTGGCTTCATTTCAAAAGAACTGCAACCATACCCCTCAACCTCCAGATCAGAAAATCAAGGACAAATGACCATAAAAATCAGGGACATTCAGGGATACATTAACATAAGATATGCATATTTAAATAAGCACATTAATGGACATGCCCACAATTCATTCAATTACATAAAGACGGCATAATTTTAAGCATTTTTTATTAGAGAATTATATACACTGACATGTCAAAATAGAGGATTATTCATACTTTTCATGAAAACTGAATAAAAATTAAAGTCAGACGTTCAGCCCCCCCCCCCCCCCCCAACAAATACCCTTACAAAAACAGTGCTCATGTGGAACAGAAGCAATACATGGAATAAGGAAAGTACATTCAGACCATTGATTCAACTTCAGCATCTTGGCATGCAGAGGTCATTTCTGCAGCTGATGCCATGGAGGAATGTTCCTGGCTGTAAGCCGCTGTTCCATTTCTTGCTGCTTCCAGCGTGTCCTTAGGATGTTTTATACAGTACCAGTCATTGCCCTTAGGATGTTTTACACAGTACCAGTCATTGTCCTCATTCACAGAACCAGTCATTGTCCTCATTCACAGAACCAGTCATTGTCCTCATTCACAGAACCAGTCATTGTCCTCATTCACAGAACCAGTCATTGTCCTCATTCACAGAACCAGTCATTGTCCTCATTCACAGAACCAGTCATTGTCCTCATTCACAGAACCAGTCATTGTCCTCATTCACAGAACCAGTCATTGTCCTTAGGATGTTTTACACAGTACCAGTCATTGTCCTTAGGATGTTTTACACAGTACCAGTCATTGTCCTCATTCACAGAACCAGTCATTGTCCTTAGGATGTTTTACACAGTAGCAGTCCTTGTCCTCGTTCATCTTTATTGCTAATAGAGAGTTTAATGTTTTTGGGACAAGTGACTGAGCTCAGTTTTTACTTTGCGAACCATGCTGAATGCCCATTCTGCTTCACTGTTTGAGTGTGGCAAACGGAGAACACTTCTCATTAACTTTTGAAAAGTTGGGAGGTCTTGTACTGGAGGGCTCCGAAGCACCATCGACCAGTACTTTAAAAAATTAGATGTGTCACATCCATGTGACCAGTCAGTCATCTGATATACTGAAAACTCAGTTTGCATTGCTCCACTCGTGAACTAAAAAAATAGAGACTAGTACCAATATCTCCTATCACAGTTGAAGAAAGCTGCAGTTTCATAGCTGGAGCCAATAAACCTGCCATGTTCTGCAGCAGGGGATCTTTTGTAGGGAAATGCTTTTTCATTTTTAATAGCACTGCAGAGTAAAATTGTTTGGCTCTCTTGAATAGTTTCTGCTCCACTGTAGTACCCCTGATATCATCCAAATTTTCGTCCAAATATGTTTCGGCATCAGGACCAATACGAATTTCGCCATCTAAGATGTTGTCCTGCACTTCAATAATTGCATCAATACTACTTATATTGCCCAAAAAGTGCCTTGCAATTGGTGGTTTCAGTACCCTACTGGCATATGCCTGCAGTACTTTGCTCACATTGCATAATGAGCTCCACAATTTGCTTTCCCTGCTTTGCATTAGCATACTGAAGTTATGCAGTGGTTCAATGGCATACTGCAGAAAGAAGAATGCCAGCTTGATGTCATGGCTCTGCAGTCTGTCAGCTATTAGATCCACTTTAACATACCATGGTTCATATGACAAGTAGTATGATCTCAGGGCGGGCCCACAAGGCAAGCATTCTTTTTATGACTTTTGCCAAACTCAGCCATCGAGTGGGGGTATACATGATGATTTTGAGAGGTTCAATATCCACAAACCGTGCAAATTCCTTCAACTTCTGCTGACTCTGTGCACTGCTGGAAAAGTGACAAATGCCAGATATCAATTTCTCTACATGTACAGCCATTGCCTTTACACCAGATTTGATACATAGATCTGCAATGTGGCACAAACAGCCCATATTGAAAATATGTGGCTTAACCTCTTTTAATCTGGATAGCACAGAGTTCCGCTTGCCAATCATGGATGCAGCACTGTCTGATGAATAAGCCACCATATTGGTCACAGGAATGTCAAACTTGCTCAGAATCTCCATTACACAGTCATAAATGGCTTGTCCAGTTCCGCTGATACAAGCAGGCATATCAAGGAATCTTGTAACATTTTTACCAGTGGCATGGTAAAAAAAAAAAAAAAAAAAAAGTAAAATCACAAGCAACTTGTCATCCCCCATATCTGTATTTTGGTCGAGGTACAAACAAGTATGGCACTTTGACAAGCTTGTGCAACATTCTTCTGATACTTTGGCCCCATTACATCTCTCAAAATGCAAGCAGCCTTTGTTGGTCTACAGGTCATTTTTTTTTTACCACCTCCGGATCCATGCAGTTCCTCTTCATGTACTTCAGGAAATGATCCCCAGTCATAAATGGCAAGTTGTGTTCAGCAAGTAGGCCCCATAAAGGCTACTTCAGCCTCCAGAACTTTAGCATTGGTTTGCCGAGTGGCAAACATTTGTCACCTTCCTCCCAGTTGAATGCTTGGTGATCATGTGATTCCCAGTGTCCATATGCCACTGCAAATCATTCCTCCCTCCAGGTCGGACATTAATATTAGTAGCACAAGTCTTGCAAAATGCATAGCCTGGACCACGCCTGCTTTCCATTACCCAGTCAAAGGTAACCTTCCAGCTACTTGAATGTGGTCATTCGCTTCTTTTCGGCAGAAAAAAGGGGGGTGTAATTAGAAGGCTTCAAGGTAATTCAAAGGTGTGACGCTACACTTTTACATACAGTAAACAAAGCTGGTATGATGGCAAACAGTAGTCCAAAAAAGTCTTACCCTTCTGAGTTGTTGCACTATAACAGTGCAAGAAACTGTGTTGCACCACCTTCCATTGTGGTTTATACCATGCTGTTCTGCGATTCAGCCATGCCTTTGCGTCAGAAGAAAATTAATGATTCCGATAAAAAGATCGGAATCCATTCTAGGAACCTCTAAATGTGTGTGCAACTCAGTAAGACTGAGTAATACACAGCACCGCACATACTCATGCGAGTAAGCATCATTTGAAATCAATAATGCATCCAGGAGAAAATATTCAAAATAACTCAATGCATCCAAGAAAAATAATTATTGCAAATTCATAACGTAGCCAGGAAAATATCATTACTGCAAATGACTATGGATCCAAGGAATAAAAGACATTACTGCACATAATTAAAAATGCTCCCAAGATAATTGTTGCAAATGATTCATAACATGTCTAAGAAAATGCTTACTGCAAATGACTCATAAGAGACCCAAGAGAAAGGTCATTACTGCAAATGACTCATAAGAGACCCAAGAGAAGAGAAAGGTCATTACTGCAAATGTTTCATAACATTTCCAAGAGAAAGCTCATTACTGCAAATGATTCATAACACGTGTAAGAAAATGCTTATTACAAATGATTCATAAGAGGCCAAAGAGAAAGCTCATTATTGCAAATGATTCAAAAATGCACACAGGAAGTGCAGACAAGGAACACGTTATAAAATTGAAATCATGGATATGATTCTGCAGAACATCAAACTAGTTCTTATTTCCAGAAATCAGGGCCCTCCTGTGAATCAACTCACTCAGAATCTATATTACTGTGCCAGTTCCGCCAGCAACTGTGTCCACACTTCAAAAGCCCAGAAGTTCGTAGAATTTCCCAATGTTTACCCCATATCTTTGGTCTGTTCCTCTTAAAAGCTGTGGTTTGCATGACTTTTGTGGCTAATCAGCGAGGACTGAATTCACTAAATAATGACAACCATTTCAGTTTCATATTCTAGCAACTTTATAATTTCATAAGAGCAATACTTCAAAAATGGGGGGGGGGGTGACAAATTTTGATTTGACCAGATGTTTTCAATATGAAATAACTTTTAGAAGCAATAAATAACCTTGCTAGAGAAGTCATGGGAGTATATCTTGTTGTTAGTACATGACAAACAGTTTCAAAGCTTATTTTGTTTGCTTTATCCAGTTGCTGGCCACAGCCCCACTGTCAGAGTTTAAAACAGAGACAGTAACCAGAGGTTGATTAGGAGCTTTTCAACAAGTCCATCATGACACTAGCAAATTAGTCATCCATTGTTCACTAAAGCTGCTAGATTAGATAAAATATTTTTTTGGCAACAAGGTAAGCAAGTCACCTGAAAAAATGTCATTGAGAAAGGGCACGATTCATCACTGTAAAGCATCATTCAATGTACTGTTATCCTTACAGTAAGTTATTCATATTTTCTGACTACCACAACCACCACAGAAAATGTGACTAAGCATAGTTAAAAATAAACAAAAATAAAACAAAGCATTTGAAAAGTAAAAGAAAAATAAAACAGATGCCAAAATACTAAATCCAGAATAAAGCTCAAACACAAATGCAGGAGGGAAACAAACAGCTCCGTGATATCACTACCAGAAGTCAGAAACAATGCTTTTAAGCGAGCAGCTTGCGATTAAAAATAAGACACATTAGAACCCTAATTAGTCTGCATTCTATTGGCCACAACTGTTTATAAACACTTGCCAATCACTAATGCAAAAGTGTGTTTTAGTATTATAAAATGTGGTTGTCCCCAGAATGAATATATACAATGAGAGAAATTCTTAAGTTACAACATAATACACAAAATCTTAATAGATTACACTTGCAAATGGATAAAATAAAATTAATCTAGCTGATAATAGTGATATGGTGCCGTGATCCTCTTATTTAAGAGAGACAGCATAACACAAGCAAAATATTTTACATCTTACAGTAGAGTATTAAATAAGCCAACAAACTAGGAGCCCAAATCTAAAGGCAGGCAACTTTAGTCCAGTTAGTTGATAACAGATGAACCACATATATTATGAAACAAATCTCTCATCAATACTAAATCTTAAGTCTTCCAGTCACTAGCCATTTTGTCACAGGAGATAAGTACAGCTTTGAAATATTATCTAACAAATATAAGCCCCTTATAATTTAATTGAGAGAATGTACTTTAAAAATGTGTAGTCTGCGTCAATGAACCCAGCAGAAGATTGTCATAGTTTACCTCAGTTATTTTATTTGGTTAGAGGGAAATGTTAGGGAACTTGGTGGATAAAGTAGTCAAGGACCAGCAATGACTTGGTTGGGTATAATTTCTGTTCCTTATGGCAATTTTGATATCAGCAGACAATACTGTCTGATATATGGTCAAGCCAGTGTAGTTAATAGTTGCCAAAGTGGAAGACAAGTATACATAAAAGGTATTATTCATGTCCTGTGTGTCCATTATACCACGAGATTGAACTTTTCTACAGTGCAATAGTTAACTTCATGGTAGACTTTTAGGACCATTGTCATCTGCTTATTAAAGGGTGAGTTTCAGTTTAATTTATTTCCAAGTTTTCCTGCCACTTGGGACATGAAGCTCCCACTAGCATTTTTCTAATATATATCTTACATTTTAGAAAGGAATTTGCCTCAGTCTGCACAGCATAGCATATGCTAGAATGTTCAGTACTCACCATGGCCTGTCAGATGTCATAGCAGCATGTTCGCGTACACACACACACACACACACACACACACACACACACACACACACACACACACACACACACACACACACACACACACCCTTGAGGAGAACAATCGCATGCATTTGTTACTTGTTTTTCCCTTTCTCTTTTCAATACATCTTAATACAGGACAGGTGGGAGTATAGACCGGCATAAAAAATGTGACACAGATACTGCTGGAAGAATGGCATTCATAAGTAGTAACCTGAATTACCCGATAAATTCTAAGGAAGAATATTCAAAGGATGAGAGAGCTCTCATCTTCCTCCCTCCCATTTGAATATACCATGGTTACATTGTGCAGGTGCACTTGGGGATATTTCACACACCATTTACAGAAATTAATTTTACTCATATTGCCTCAAAATCCAAAAAGCTTCAGGGATCTTTTCAAGGAGGAATGTAAACACTGTATTTTAAAATGACAGCTCCCTTTATTACAAATTCCCATTCAACCACTCACACAGAAATGTTAATTTCTCTAATGGCTTTCACAACATAGAAATGCATTCTCTGTACATTTGTAGTGGTACATATTTACATTTTTCTTATCTAATACTCAACATTAGACGGCAGTTCTCACTGTACCGTAACAGCAGTTCTCACTGTACTGTAACTGGAATTCAGTTTCCAATCATCCAGGCATAGTCTGCATCTCTAAACCAGGCTTGGGCTCATTGGAATTGCCTTGTTCAATTGCAAACACCCTTGTTCTCCCCTCCCCCTTCCCTGTTGATTACCTTAAGACAATCCCAGGCAGGCACCATTTTTAAAACTACAACCATCCTTGTCACCATCATATGTTCATTTATCAGTCAACTCTGTTAGCTGATTTTCAACCCCCTCATAAGAGCAACTAACAGGGTCTAATCATCAGCGCCACAAATGGGCAATGAAGAAATATATACCAACCTCAAAATAAACCAACAAAACCCATCAACATGATTGGATGCTACTTCCCACCTGGCCAAAACATCCCTCCACTGGAAAACCTCCTTAGCTGATCTACCCACCATCTCCCCCAAGAAACTATAATTTTAGGCGATTTCAATATTGACAGGCAATCCTTTTCTGGCAACCATTCAACCCATCATGTAAACCTTCATGGCTTCACCCAACTAGTCCAGTCTCCAATCAAGATAGATAAAAACTCCAGCAAGCACACTACCCTGGATTGGATACTAGTCAGTAAAAGTCCCCAGTCATATGTAACAGGCTGCTTATCAGATAGCCTCAGTGATCACTCCCCAACATTGCTACTCAAAAAAATACCTATACCAAGCTAACCCTGTCATCTACCGTCAAATACGTAATTAACCCACTCACATTCATCTTATCCCACAAAGAACGTAACTGGCATCCTCTAAAGTACCTCAAGTCTTGATGACGCAGTTGAATTTAATACTACCTTCCTGAGCATCCTTAATTACCATGCCCCCATAAGACTTTCCAGAATCAAAGCACAACCCTCCCCATGGCTACAGAAAACACTAAGTCAGAAATGAAAAACAGGGATTAAGCCTGAGAGCACTGGCGCAAAACCAAAACCCCCTCAACTAAACAGAAATTCCTAGAACTATGTAATAGAGTCAAAAAGCTTATAAAACAGGACAAATTCCAATACTACCAGTCTGCCCTAGACTCCTCCCAACACAGCCCCAAACAGTTCTGGTCCTCCATAAACTCCATCCTCCACCCAGGTAAAGTCAGTACCCCTCCTCTTAACATCCCTCACTCCTCAGAAAATATTGCTACCTCATTCACACTTCACACAAACCATACTATCACTAGCTAAATAAACAACCCCCCTCCCCTCCAACCTACACCTTCAACTAGTAATCTCCCCACTGCCTTCTCTTTTTCTCCTGTACCTACCTCCAACATAAAAAAACTCTTACCTAAACTTAAACTCACCAAATTAGCAGCAGACAACCTCCCAAGTGAATACCTACAAATCGCAGCTGATGCTCTGGCCTACCCAGTATCCATCTTTATTAACCGATCTCTGTCAGAAAGTTACGTTCCCACACTTTGGAAAGCATCACACATAATTCCCCACCACAAAGGCGGACCCTCCACAGAACTAACCAATAGCTATTCTCTCTCCACTCTCCAAAATACTAGAGAGATGCATACACACAGGTCTCAGACTACCTCCTTACTAACAACCTCCTTTCCAATACTCAGCATGGTTTCCGACCAAACCATAGCAGCACCACTGCCTTACTCTCCTGTACTAACATTATCCTTCAGCATAAAAACAATGTCTCTCTCTCCTCTGCTACTTTCCTAGACCTATCTAAAGCATTTGAAATGGTCCCACACAAACCATCTCTGTCCTCAACCTATCCTTCTCACAATCAGTCACCAACTCGTTTCAGAGTTAACTTGTCTGACCGCCAACAATCTGCTGTATGGCAGAATGATGCATCTCCCCAACTACCTGTCTCCATAGAGGTTCCCCAAGGATCCATCCTTGGACCCCTACTCTTCTCTGTTTTCACCAATAATCTAGCCTCTGCCACCAAACATGGCACACTCATACAATACACAGAAGACTCAACCATCATCTGCTCAGCCCAGTCCCTACCCAAACTACAAAAAGTCACACAGTAAGCCTTTTCCTCTGTTGAAACTTGGCTATCCGATGCCCAATTAATACTCCACCCAAACAAAACTAAACTACTCATCTTCCAACCCAACAAACATACTCAAAACAACTCTCACTTTAACATAGCTGCAAAAGACAACACCACTATATACCCAACTGAACACACCAAATTGCTAGGAGTGGAAATAGACAAACTAAAATTTGACATTCACATATCCATGACCATAAAAGTAGTCCACAAAAAACTAGGAGCGTTATACAGAAATAAGCAACTTCTCACCAAACCAGCAAAGATTTTGATAGCAAATTCCCACCTTATCTCCACCCTACTTTATGCCTCTCCAATATATACCAACCTAAGGCAATGCGATCTAAACAAGCTAGAGACCTGCTACAACAAAATCGCCAAATTCACCACAGGGGTATCCTACCGTAGTCACCACAGTCTCTCACTTGCTGAACTGGGCTGGCTTGAACTCCCTTCACCTCCTTCAATGGTATCAACTCTCACTAGCCCACAAACTAGTAAACAATCCACTAAATGTCCCATCCCTCCAGAATCTACTCCAACCCTATCCCACCACCAGAACACTAAGATCCAGCAACAAAAATCACTTGCAGATCACTAAAGCCAATAACTCTGCTGGTGAAGCACTATTCTCTTGCGCATAACCAAATTATGGAACTCCCTCCCACCCACAATTACCTCCATACCATCATGCACCCACTTCAAAACTTTACTAAAAGCGCAACTAAAAAATGCTGGCTATGCCCTTGCAACTCCCACTCTAATATTACCCACCCCATCCAACCACTACCTTTCTTTCCACTCCACTAACTACCTTGACTGTAGCAAGCTCAGATGCTCATAAGCATAGTACTTATTATACAGCAGGAACTTATTGTAACATTTGTTAATGTTGGTTATGTACTTCACAGGTAAAGATTCTAGTCGTCTATTGATGTACTATGTTTTTCATCTGTAAATATGTTGTAATTGCTATGTAAATTGTTAATCGCCATGTAATCCAATGCAACTACTGTCTGTATTTCAACTGTGGAGCTTTTCTCCCCGGGCCTCTGCTGAAAACGGACATACGTCTAGTCTGACACTCCCGGTCAACAAATATAAATAAATCGTTGCTGTCAAGTTTCAATTTGGCAGCACAAGAACAGACTATTAAATTCAGAAGACTATTTCACAGCTCAGAAGAAACTTGTAGCAGATTAAGTATGTATTTATAATACACACGATATCAGAGTATAAGGCAAACCTGCTGATGACAAAATAAGTAATACATTATATACATCGAAGTGCAAGATAAACCCGTTGTCAGAAAGATATCAAAACTTTTAATATTTTTTGCAAGTAAACTTTGAGAGACTCATATGACTCTTATCTATCAGAATCTGAAGACACAAACAGAGCCTTTTTTTTAATCTTGTTAATATTTCATCTGTATGCAGCACCATTTTTTTTGCTTTGCTTTTGCTACTTTTTAAATCTGTAAATAGGCATTTGTTAAGAGCTGATAATATTGGCTTTTTTTGTAGCGGTGGATTACTGGTAGTTAAGTCAGGAGATAAATCTTTTGGAACAGAGGAATTGTTAATGGTACCTCTTCCTATTATATGCTACACAGATTCAGCCATGTACTTAATGGTGATACTGAAAATATGAAGTCCAAGAGGTTTAAAGTATCTGCTTGAGTGAAAGCTGCAGAGGGAGAGGCATTGAAGCTTGCCTAAATAGCTGCAAATAACACAGGGCAAAAGACTACAAAACAGACCAGAGAATGAAAAGATGCAAACCTCAAATTCTTCAACCAACTTAACATTTGACTTTTTCCAAAAAGTTAGTTGAAGACATCTTTTTGAATGAAGAACAGTGATGAGTTAAATACTGCAAAATAGATTGGAAAATACCTACAGGAGAAAGACTGGAAACCGCACAGACCTCCCAGGAACAATTCCAAACCCCACAGGCAGGCACGAAGAACAGAACAGAAGTGATCAACCATGGCAAAGCAAGCTGGAGCTCTAAAATTCCCAATCCGCTCAGTGTCCCTCTCAAAGTCTCTACTCTCCATCAGTGATTAGCTAGGTCTTCTCTAGGCTGCGCAAGCAGGTAAAACGGCCGCACAATTCCAATCCTTCCTTCAAGTAGCACGCCACTCTCACTCAATCCCCAGCGATTGGTAGCCTTCCACCTTCCATTGATGCTGCTGATATGCAGGCTGAATGGACCTAATTGAGCCCTCCCATCCACCAGGACCACTGCAGCAGCATAACTTCCGCTTCTGCATACAGAAAAGTTCGAAGCACATGCTGGCTGCCTGCATGCAAAACAGGTGCAGTAAAGCTACGCTCCGATTGGCTGAGATGTCTACAGCCAGAACAGAGCGTGCTTTACTGCAGATCTCGGGTGTACTAGTACCAAAACCAGGCACTCGGGAAAGTAAGCTTATATAAGCTTACAAACGGGTGCTCTCGGTTAATTCGGGACGATTGAGAGCTAGGAGAGCAACTCATAAGAGCAAGAAGCACTAGCACAGTGCAAGGAAACTGCGCTGCAATGGATATCCCAAGGAGAATAGTGACTGGTGAACTGAAAGCCATGCCCCAATTGCATCCACTTCACATTTAATTCCTTTAAAGATGTTTTGAAAAAAAATATTGCTGACATTTTATCTTGCGTTAAATGGCAAGATCTACCACTGCTGCAAATACATATGGCAAATTCATCATCATGTCTGTTGCTTTACTTTAGAGCAGCTGTAATACAGCTCTCATAACATGAGATTTCAGACAAGTAATCATGTGGGGAAAGGAGGGGCAAATATGGGATGTGAGCAGTTTTCAGCAAGACAGTAGTGCAGTAACTGAATTTTACCTAGCTTAACTGACAATCAGCAAGATTAGACTTTTTATTGTACATATGATGGAGTCTGTGAAGCAAGGACAGATGTTACCAAGAAGAGGAATTCATCATGAAGATTATACATGAC